>NW_025881867.1:0-1380 GCF_002878395.1 Capsicum annuum
ATTTTCATATCTATCTATATATAATAAAACAAAGGAGTTTGCATAAAATTACGCCAAGTGGCATATTGAGAACTAGCTACTTGGTATTTTGGAAAAAAAAATTATTTTCTTCTCAACAAAATTTATTTTACTGATTAATTATCTATTTTATATATAGATTTTTAAATTTTCATATCTATTTTCATATTGTGGTAAAAAATATTGAATGAACACTATTATTTATTTTCATTCTATTATTTCATCTTTTCATATTGTGATAAAGATAATTATAATTGACTCCTATGAATGAACACTATTATAATTATTTATATATTTCAACTCTATATATATAATAAAGCAAAATGTTTGATGAATACTTTTGTTTATTTTTATTCTATTATTTCATATTGTGATAAAAAAATAATTAGAATTGACTCCACTCCTATTTATGAACACTATTGTAATTATTTATATATTTCACATCTATCTATATATATAATAAAACAAAGAAGTTTGCATAAAATTATGTCAAGTGGCATATTGAGAACTAGCTACTTGGTATTTTGGCAATAAAAATTTATTTTCTTAGCAATAAAATTTATTTTACTGATTAATTATTTATTTTATATATAGATTTTTAAATTTTCATATCTATTTTCATATTGTGGTAAAAAATATTGAATGAACACTATTATTTCATATTTTCATATTGTGATAAAAATAATTATAATTGACTCCTATGAATGAACACTATTATAATTATTTATATATTTCAACTCTATATATATAATAAAGTAAAATGTTTGATGAATACTTTTGTTTATTTTTATTCTATTATTTCATATTGTGATAAAAAATAATTAGAATTGACTCCTATTTATGAACACTATTATAATTATTTATATATTTCACATTCTAGTACAAAATAATTAAGTTTGACTTCTATTTAATTAGTATCTAGATTATTTCATAGATATGTAAAAATTAAAAAAAAACTCGACATAAAAAATCCGTCAATTACTCCTAATTCCACTATCATTAGGAGTAATTTCACAATTTGTATTCTAAATATATATTCCAATCAAGTTATAGGAGTAATTCCACAATCTGTATTCCAATTTCTAAATATATATTCCAATCAATCAAGTGATTTAAGAAGATCATCCATCAATTACTCCTAATTCCACTATCATTAGGAGTAATTCCACAATTTGTTTTCCAAATATATATTCCAATCAAGTTATAGGAATAATTCTACAATTTGTATTCTAATTTTCAACTATATATTGCAATCAAACGATACTCCTAATTCCACAATTTGTATTCCAATTTTCAAATATATATTTCAATCAATCAAGTGATTAAGAAGATCATACAAATGGTAGATGAATATGGTAAGTG
>NW_025881868.1:0-3021 GCF_002878395.1 Capsicum annuum
AAAAACTCTTCTCGCAAGGTTTTGACCACTGAAACTTGACCTTCTTCTGATTCAATCTGGACATAGGAGATGTAATAGAAGAAAATCCCTTGACAAATCATTGGTAATAGCCAGCCAAACCTAAAAAACTCTTGATATCTGATGGAGACACAGGGCAAGGCCAATTTTTTACCGCATTGGTTTTCTGAGGATCTACTCTAATGCCATCACCGTAGATAATATGGCCAAGGAATGCTACTAATCTTAGCCAAAATTTGCACTTACTGAATTTGACAAATAACTGGTGATCCCTGAGAGTCTGAAGAACAATTATGAGATGATATGAATGATCATGCTCTGTGCGAGAATAGACCAAAATATCATCTATGAAGACTATGACGAATGTGTCCAAGTACTGCTTGAACAACTGGTTCATCAAGTCCATGAAAGCTGCAGGGGCATTGGTAAGACCAAAGGACATGACTAGAAATTCAAAGTGACCATACCGAGTATGAAAAGCTGTCTTCGGAATGTAACATTCTCTAACTCTGAGCTGATGATAGCTTGATCTGAGGTCTATCTTGGAGAAATAACTGGCACCCTGAAGTTTGTCAAACAAGTCGTCTATCCTAGGAAGCAGATACTTGTTCTTGACCGTGATTTTGTTGAGTTGACTGTAATCAATATACATTCTGAGAGAACTATCTTTCTTGAGCACGAATAAGTCTGACACACCCTATGGGGATACACTGGGCCCGATGAATCACTAATCTAAGAGATCCTTCAACTAATCTTTTAGTTCCTTAAATTCTGCTGGTGCCATTCCTTATGGCAGAATAGAAACAGGCTGCGTATCCGGGAAAGGTTTATGCCGAAGTCTATTTCCCTTTCGGGAGGAATGCCTGGAAGATCTTTGGAAAAAACGTCTGAATATTCATTTACCACTGGGACTTATTTGAGACTGGGAGATTTGGAATTGGAATCCTTAACATACACGAGATGATACATGTATACCTTAGAAATCATTTTCCTTGTCCGAAGGAAGGAAATAAGCTGACCCCTGAAAGACGAAGTTCTACCCTTCCACTCTAGGACGGGCCCATTTGGGAACTGAAACTGAACTATCCTATTTCTGTAGTCGACTATGGCATAGTAGGAATGAATCTAATCCAAGTCGAGAATGACATCAAAATTAGTCATTTCTAACTCGACTAAATCTTATGACGTGGATTTCTAAAATATCATAATCGGGCAGTTCCTATATACCCACCAAGCTATGATGGTTTTACCCACTGGGGTAGAGACTAAAAAGAGCTCTGCTAAAATTTTAGGACTGATTTCAAAATCGCCTGCTATGTATTGAGTGACAAAAGACAAGGATGAACCTGGGTATAACAAAGCATAAACATAAACATAAAAAATCTGTAACATACCAGTAACAACATCAGGAAAATTTTCCTGACCTGTCGGTTCTGAAGAGCATAATGTCTATTTGGGCGTTCCCCACTAGTAGCACTGGAAGTGGCACCCTGCTAGTTTGGACGACCAAATTGAGATGTGGAATGATTCTGCTGGCCCTGAGGGCCTGGCTGAGGACACTCCCTAATCCTGTGGCTTGGTTTACCACAACCAAAACAGATATCACTACCGGCTTTGCAAATACCTTTGTGGTTCTTACCATAAGTCTGACAAAGAAGGTTTGTTCAGGCACTGCTTACACTGCCCTGAGATTTAGAGCCTGGTGTTCTGTCTCTGTTGCCGTCCCTGAACTTTGGACTAGGGTACTAGCAGAGGAAGGGGCTGGAACTGCTGACTTAGGACAAAACTGTGACCGATTTCCTCCCTATGATTTGGGCTGAGAAAAACTGAAACTACTTGATTTTGCTCTCTTATTCTGCCTTTCTCTAGTCCTAACCTTCTGCTCCTCCATCTGCTGAGCATGGGTCATGAGTCTAGCTAAGGTCATATCACTATTCAGCATCACAGATCTACACTCATTCACCAAGCTATCGGTCACCCCTGACACGAACTTGCTCATCTTAGCCCTATTGTCTGCAACCACATGAGGGGCATACCTGGCCAGCTGAGTAAATTTGAGAGAATACTTCCTAACCGTCATATTTTCCTGCTTGAGGTTGATGAACTCAAGAACTTTGGCTTTCCCCAGCTCTTGGGGAAAGAATCTATCTAAGAAAACTATGATAAATTCCTTCCACCTAATGGGACCTGCGCCATCTACCCTCTCAAACTTCCACTATTTGTGTCAAGTGTGAGCCACATCTTTCAACTGATATGCGGCTAACTCAACACTCTGAATAGAAGTAACACTCATGATGTCAATGACCTTATGAACTTGGGTAATGAACTCCTAAGGGTTTTCATCAAACTTAGACCCATTAAAGATGGAGGGTTTATTCAGGTGAAGTCCCGAATCCTAGCTGCTGTGGAATTTGCCACTGGATTGGCCGGAATAGCTGGTGGCCTTTCATTTTGGGCAGCCACAGACTAAGCAAGTATGGTAAATACAATCCTGAACTCCGCATGAGAAACATGTTCTCCCAAAGGATCTTTGGGCCGAGGAGCTGGCTCATTTCTTCTCTTTGAAGACATGTTTCTGAAATAAGAGAAGGGCGGATTAGACTGAGAGACTGACTTGAAATTATGCTCACTAGTACGACATGAATACTGAAAGAAGGAAAACTGTTCCTAGAACATCTTATAGCCTCCTGCACATAAATATGGCGCACAACACACCCATGTACAAGACTCTACTAGATGCGGCTTTCAGACTTCCTAGGACTCTTTTGAACCTTAGGCTCTGATACCAAGTTTATAACGCCCTAATTTTCTAAATCGAAATGCTACATGGTTCTTATGACTCCGAGGGACTACAAGCTAACCCATGACTGATATCTGTACCTGTACAATACAATTCATGACATAATAATGCAGAAAATATGCACAATAGGCCATAAGGTTCAACTGAAATAATATAATATCCATATAGGCGAAAAATACCCAAAATAACTGAAAACTGAATCT
>NW_025881869.1:0-4905 GCF_002878395.1 Capsicum annuum
TATAAGAAATAGTCATTTTCTTTATCAGTAATATAACATCAGTTCCTATTTATTTAGTAAACTCAGATGTCAGTAAATCAGTACACAGAATTCAGTATCTAGTAATAGTATAGTTTCAGTTACAGTTATGATATATTCATGCATGTATTCTTACATTCATGTTAGTCAGTATTGTTCATACATATGAACCCCATGCATTCAGCCTACCTCACTTGCATACTAGTACATTCAAAGTACTGACACATACTTTTCTTGCGCTATGGTGTCTTATACCATAGGTTTGGATGCACGGGATCCAGATCTCGCTTAGCAATTTCAGAGTCAGCCATCAGTAGTAATTAACAATGAGTCTTCATCCTTCGAGGAAAATTATGTTAATATTCATATAACTATTTTAGTTTTCAGTTTATTTCAGTAGACGAAGTTAGTTGGGAATATGTCCCCTCAACTCCTTATTCAGTTCAGTTTAAAGGTTTTCAGACTATAGTATGTCAGACAATTATTTCTGATTTATATTGGTATTGTTATGCCATTTTTAGATATTATTTTATCAGATGTTTATTCAAATTTGAACCTTATGGCCTTACAGTATTATGTTTTCGCATGTTTTATAGTATGGTTATTCAGTGCTCAGGTACAGATATAAGTCATGGGTTAGCTTATGGTCCTTTGGGTTCATAGGAACCGTGTAGTATTTCGGTTCAAAAAATTAGGGCTTTACAAATTTTGTATCACAGCCTAAGGTTCAACAGTGTCCTAAGAAGTCTGAAAGCTGCATCAAGTAGAGTCTTGCACATGGGCGTATTGTGCACCACACTTATGTGCAGGAGGCTATGAGATGTTTTAGGAATAGTTTTCCTTGTTTCATGTCTCAAGATCCTGCTATAGCAAGGTTCTCTAAGGAACACATGTAGATTCATATCAGGCTCCCCTCATGTCAACCTTACCTTACTTTCAAGGTAACAAAAACAGTGAAGCTCAAATCCTAAAGATACGGCTTTCTCATGCAGTCCCTGGAGATAGTTATGGGATTTACCATATGCTTTGACATTATCCCCTCAGTTCAGTCATGTTTTAAAGTTGTACAGATTTCATTTATGATCATGCGAACTCCTTTGTAAACTTAAATCTAATTTTTGATATGCCATTAGATCCCTTCTCAGAATCCTATAACAGTAGAGACCTAGAATTTTAAGCATGGACCCAAGAGTTTTGCAGTAGATGAGTAGGGATAGTATTATCCAGTTTGATTAGATTATGTATTCATGGGGATAGTTGTACCAAGGTAAATTAGGAGACTTTAATAGTGTAAGCTAGAATTAAAGTTTATTTACTTGAAATTAAACATGAAGGTGTGGATGTGATATTAGTAGTATATGAGGAAACAGAAGTAGCTGATGTGTTTAGCAGGATGGGATAGTTTCGAACAGAGTATAAGTATGTGATGATAGATCAAATGACCAAGTCAGACTCTCAGATTCCAGTAGTAGTGCCAGTATGTATAGAAAAGAAGTAAGGGAAGACGATTACCAACCCATCCTCTTCTCAGTACAAAGATTTGTACTCAGCTATCATGAAATTCACTCAGGTCTTACATATCAACTCTAAGGTCATGAACCATGATCATGCACTTTTCCATAAATAATGAACTATTTCAGTTCCCAGTATAAAGGATCTTAGTATACCTCGCAGTATGAATCAATTCCATGAACATGGCTTATGTTCACACATTTTCCATAGAATCGTGTGCACTTTCAGTCCTAGCATAGGGGGTCAGATCTAAATCACTCAGTGTCACGAATCATGTCTCACGAATACAAAAACTCAAAACTTAGGTCATGCAGCTCATGACTCATGTACACATATCATGCTTTACAGTATACTTAGCTTTCAAGACTCATGCTATGCCCCTACAGATCAGATAAATTCAAACTACGTCATGTATATCCTCAGTTCATACCTTTTTGGTAAATTCATGTTGTGTATATTCTATTCCTTAGGTTTCAGTCATGTGTCAAGTTCAGTTTGTATCGATTCATGCTTTAGGTCCTCCTCATTTAACCCTTTAGTCAGCTCTCTTTATGAAAATAGTGTAGTGATGAGCGGTTGCTTAGATAGGAGAGAGAAAATGTTTCATATTAAGAGAAGACTGTTGCATGCTTATTTTATACAAGGGTGTATTATTAATGATAAGCGTGAATGTAACTATTCCAAGATAGAGTATCCTAGTAGTTGCGAGTATAACCCAGTTCATGTATCATGCCTCAATTCCAGATATCAGATAATTATGTCACGATTCAGTTCCTACATGCCTTGTGCATCGCCTTAGTTTTCCTCAATATTTCAGCAAAGGCAGTCCAACATTCTTTAAGGGACATAGTGTCCCAAGGGGGAGATACACTCTAATCCCTCAAACTGTTATAACATAAACATACCGGTCTCTCTTCATGTCATGAATCTAGCTTAGAGGAAGGGTTACTTATAAGACGGCTTTCTAACTCCAAATCTCAGTCGTAAGCCATGTACTCAATGGCTCAGTTTAGTTCACGATACTCTATCCATGTCACATATTACAGACTCAGTTCATATCGTGATATTCAGTTCATGTATCACGTTCCAGACTCAGTTATGTCCTCATGTTTCCGCTCATGCATATTAAGTAATTAATCTCAGACTCATCAATATTTTAAGTTCAATGTAACAGTCTTCCTTAAACTTACTCATTCTCATGTTTAGATTTCAGTACCAAACTTGGTATTTAGTTTCATAACCAGTTTTTAGTTAAACTTGGAATCTTTTACTATTGCATATTCAGTCGCATGTTCACGAGCCAGTTTAGTCATATAATCATGCATCAGATATGCATGGATTTAGCTTATCAGTTATGCTCCATATATGTATTCTCATTTAGAGAAAATCAGTTCATCAGAACACTCAGTCCTTTATTCATAAATCGGTTACACATGCATCAGATATGTATGTTTAGTTTGATACAAATTCAGCTTATCAGTCATGTAAGTAATGAAATCATGTTTCAGTCATTAATGTTCAGTATATGCCTTAGTTGGTTTCTTCTCCCCTTCTTAGTAAGTCTCATTCGAGGACGAATGTTCCCAAGGGGGAGATATTGTAAGAACCCATAAAAATCCTAAGTCAAATTCATCTCCTTAAGGCTTGATAAGGAAATCCAACACTTATAAGAATTTTGCCAAGTGTTAGAAATATTTAGTTTCATCTTATACCTCCAAACTTTAGAGATTTATTTGATGACCTTCCCGACCTCTATTTTTGTATTTTCAAGTTGCGTTGTGATCAGAGAAGTCAAGACTACATATCGAGTGAGTTTCAAATTTTTTGAAATCCGTTTAGGACGTGTTTGGATTTCAAAACAGAAGCACCATAAGATTTGCATGCGTCGCATGCTCCAGAAATTTTTAGCATTTCAGGGTCAACTTCAAACGATCATAACTTTTTGAATATTTTGAAATTTGAGAGATGCTATATATCAATGAAAAGATATTTGAGTCCTCCTTCCAATGCAATTGGTTTAATCACATTTAAACATCGGAGCAAAGAGTTATGATCAATTTACTTCAGCCTATCATCGTGAAAACAACATAGGACAGCTGTGTCTTTCTCTCTTTCTCCAGGAGTATTTTAGTCTTTTACCCATCTATATATATGCTCAAACACGGAATTAAGCCTAATTTAGAGAAGAATATACTCCCTTTTTCTCAAATTCTCTCAAAAATTTTCAAGAACAAGTAAGGGTTCAATTGGGGGTTTCAAGATTCAAGATAATTTCACCATTAACTTTCACGTATAATCAATCTAAGGTATGCATAGTATTCATTCATGGATTCTTTTCATACATGGAGCTCAAGAATCAAGTTTTAAGTTATGTATCATGAATATTTTGTTGTAGGATGTTTATAATCATGTTGTTGATGTCAAATTGAGTTTTAATTCCATGAGTTATTTCAAGAATCATGAAAACTAATTTATTTGTGGTGTTATTCATGTGAGATTTATGTTGAGTTCTTGGGATTTGCAAGTTGGATGTTATACTCATAATATTGATATATGTTAATTGATGAATGAAATATCCATATTTTCCATGTGTGTTGAATCATGACCATCATATGTTGAAAACCTTAAGATGTGAATTGGTGGTTATGGTCATGAATTGGGAGCATGTTATATATGCCTAAGTATAAAATCATGCCTTTCATGTATTTGTGAAAATGTTCAAGTGAATCAATTGTGCCTTGTGATGCATTGGTGATCTAAATAATGAATTCATGTTAATACTACATGATCTAAATAATTTCCATGTTGATTCTATGTCTTGAAAGTGTTTGACAAATGGTTCATGAAAGTTAAGTAATGAAACTACATTATGTTAGCATGTATTCAAGTTCATGTCATGCAAGTGAAATTAAAATTGTGAAATTGTGATATGTTAGGGTACATTCCTCTTCATGTACTAGATTATGATTATCAAGTGCTTTCATGAAATCCCCAACTTATGGTATTATGAATTGCGGACTTTTTTCCTATAATCAAGAATTTTCATGATGTGTCAGTTTTCTTCCTTCGAGTCCTTTGGGTACTTGTACGCAAAAAATATAGCTGGGTGCGTAGAGCCATGTCATGTTTTCATGATACTCTCAGTCAAGCCATGTTCAGTAGACTTTAGTCAGTCTCATGACTCAGGAAAACTCATGTAAATGTAGTATTAGTACAGTTTTACTTAGTACTCAGTAATCTACGTAATCTCAGTAATATTCCATTAGTTTGTGGAATTTAGTAAATCTCAGTATCATTACAATTTAGTTCACTATTCAGTTCAGACATCAGTAAACTCAGTCAGCTAATAGAACTCAGTAGCATTTAGTCAGTTAA
>NW_025881870.1:0-2283 GCF_002878395.1 Capsicum annuum
ATATGCTTAACTCACAATTTTTTTGAGTTATGCATAAAAATTTTAACAGCACAATTTTTTTGAGTTATGCATAAAATTTTTAACGGCAGCCAACAAACGTCGTTAACCCTTTTTGGAAAGTGTATAACTCACAATTTGTGTGAGTTATCCCATTTTTTCTTAACATAACTCACAATTTTTGTGAGTTATGCATTTTATCTTAACATAACTCACAAATTTTGTGAGTTATGCATTTTAATTTTAACATAACTTACAATTTTTGTGAGCTATGTACATAATTCACAAAAATTGTGAGTTATCCATTTTATTTCCATTTTATTTTAACATAACTCACAAAAATTGTGAGTTATTCATTACGTCTTTCTTCTATTATAACTCAAAAGAAAAAGAGTTATGTATATAACTCAAAAAAAAAAATGAGTTATGTATATATCTGACAGACATTACATTTTAAGTGAGTTATGGAAAAAAATATATAAACTAATTAAATTGAATATATAAACTTAATTAAATATTATAAATTTAATATTTAAAATTTAAAAAAATGTCAAAACATAAATTTAACTAATTAAATTGAATATATAAAATTAATTAAATATTATAAATTTAATATTTAAAATTTGAAAAAATGTCAACATAAAAGCATTTCAATCAAAATGAAAAATTACCTATTGTTTTACACTTTTTTTACGTTAGTGTCAAAACAAAAGGACAAGTCACTTCTTTGGTAAGTTTTACATTTTTTTTTATTGAGCCTAATTCACTTAAAATGTGAGTTTGACCAAAAAAAATAACTCACTTTTTTTTTGTGAGTTTTATATTTCTTTTTTGCATAACTCACTTAAAATGTGATGTTTGTCAGATATATACATAACTCTTTTTTTTTTGGAGTTATAATAGAAGGAAAATGTAATGAATAACTCACAATTTTTGTGAGTTATGTACATAAATAAAAATGGATAAATCACAATTTTTTTGAGTTATGTTAAAATAAAATGAAAATAAAATGGATAACTCACAATTTTTGTGAGTTATATTAAAATAAAAACGCATAACTCACAAAAATTGTGAGTTATATTAAAATAAAAATGCATAACTCACAAAAATTGTGAGTTATGTTAAAATAAAATGAATAACTCACAATTTTTGTGAGTTATACACTTTTCAAAAAGAGTTGGCGGAATTTGTTGGGTGCCATTAAAATTTTTATGTATAATTGTGAGTTAAGCATATTTTGGTGCTGTTTTAAATATATGACATATTTTGGTAGTTTTTTTAGTTTTGTGGCATACTTTGATTCCCCACTCCTCCCTCGCCGAAGAGATGTGGTTCCCCGTGACATCAAAGTCAAAAACTTATTTTTGACCCTCAGAATTTATTAGGAACCCAAATAACATGATCCAATAGTGAAATTTGAGTGTAAACTACATTTCAAATTCATTCGAATTCATTAGAATCATCAAAACTTTTGTCCAAGATCGTTTCGGCAAAAAGTGGGGTCCACACCTATAGTTTTATTATTTATAAAATTCTCTCAATAGCCCAAAATAAGTTCGAAAGCCTTGGGACCTGAACTAAGGGTTACTCTAGCCTAAAATCGATGTTTTGGATGAGATAGAGAAGTCAAATTTTCAATTCGAGGTTGTTTCGATCAAATGTGGGTCCCACACCCATATTTTAATTTTTTAATTTTCTGACCATTAGGTCGAAATGAGCTTGGGTGCATTGAAACCCGAACCAAAGTTCTACCTAGATTAAAATCAATATTTTGGATCTGCTGGAATAGTCAAAATTTGAATTCGAGATCGTTTCACTAAAGTTTTTGCCCGATGGCTATTTGAAACCAACGAAGACTTCAAAATAAGGAATTGACTCTAAAAATCAAATGAACTGCCCGATAATCGAACCGTTGGTCCCAGCAAGTAATAAATGACTTGGGGCATCTATGGAGAAGTCCTAATGGCGAAGATAAGCGGAAACATGAAAATAATCGAAAGGGTCAGTACAATATCCACTACTAAAAGGACTTTCATCCCCAAAAGTCAACGGATAGAAAGAATCTCAAAAACTCAAAAGGATGAGGTACTAGGTCCGCATGCTCCGAACATGACTTCCCAGGTAAAATCCACGAGGAGAGACACTTGCAAGAGATTTCGTCACAGGTATCCTTTTTTAACCAGCACCCTCACTTTACTTCCCAAACAGTCAAAATTTAACTTCAACCGCTAACTGGCCTCCAACTGAACTGAAAAAAATAATGCACACAATTTGAACTACAACACG
>NW_025881871.1:0-4539 GCF_002878395.1 Capsicum annuum
TGAGTTTAAATACATAGTGGCTGGTTTGTGGCTTTAGCTTTCGCGGCAAGCGCTCTTGCCCTTGTCACTTATAATCTTGGTTTCAACCATTAACATATGTCATTGACATGCTGCATCATGGAACAAAACATAGATTATCAGGAGTGACTCTAAAACAAACACAATATCTCTTCTTTGCCAGGATTCTCAGATAAATCCTTTGAACCTCGGTATTTCCATGAGTTCCCAGACTTGTCTGTTAGCAAAACTTTTTGCATGCCTTATTTCAGGTCATAATTATAGCTTTTTTATGTGTTGGCCTTTTTATCTTGCTTTGTGTAATTGAATAAGTTGGTAGCCAATTTTGAAATCTTTTCTCCCTTGTTTTCAAATGGACTTGACTTAAAGACACGAGAAAAATGAAAATGATTTTTTTATTTGGATAAATGCCTCAAGAAAATAAAATAACAATAAAGATAAGAAAGAAAAGACAGTGAATGACACCATTTGAAACAAAGAATGAAGAATTTATCTAAAAATGACAGTCAACTCTAATGATTATGCCATGCATTTTGGATTAAGCTACCGATCTTTCCATCCAAACTTTCTACCAATTGTTCTTAAGTTAATGGCCCTAAAAATGATTACTTCCTTGGGCAAATTGCATTCAGAGACTTCATTCGACTAGTGGCGCTTTGAAGGGTTTTTGTCAACAAGCCTCTCTTATTTTTCTCTTAGCTCACCATCGCCTTATGGTGCCCTTGAGGGTTTTCACCAATAAGACTCTATCATCTTTATTTCCCTCAACTTACTATCACTTTACAATGACTATGAGGATTTTCACCAATAAGACTCTCATTTCATTCTCTCTCGACTTACCATCACCTTACGGTGCCCGTGAGGGATTTCACCAATAAGACTCTCTCATTTTTATTTCTCTCTTGATTCTTTATTCTGAGGAAGACAAGTAGTTCCCAAATGCATCATTATATCCCTTGCATGCTTAGCCTTAACATCCTCAAAGATTGATCTTAAGGTCTTTTTCTGGTTGTAACATATATTTTGGATAGGGTTAGAAATAAAGGATGACATGAGGCCCAAGCGACACTTGAAGTGGGATGGGACTTACAACTTTTAGAATTAACTCAAACAATGAAAATTAAATCATGCCCCAGTTTCTTTTAACTGGAAAATTCTAAATTATGTATTTAGTTTGACCGAGCCCAAAGTAGGGCAGCCTACATATCTCACCCCCGAGAGAGGAGAATAATGTCACACGTAGTTCCGACAACTTGTTCTTTTTCTTGATTTTGATTTCTTTTCTTTTTTTCTCTTTCTTTTTTTATTCTCTTTTTTGAGGCTTTTTTGACTCTATTTTAAGACACGTTTCTCTTTTCTTTCTTTTTGGACACATTTTTTTCTTTTTCTTTTTCTCTTTTTACTCAACATTTTTAAATGTTGTTGAGTCTATCTTGATTCCTAGAGAGTGATGTGAATGAAAATAGAACTAAATCTCAAATAGGGTAAACTAAGGATGACATAATATTTGGATAGCATAATGAAATGCCTTAATCATATAAATCCTTGAAAATGCAAGTACATATCATGCAATATGATAGTGATAGATGAAGATCATTTATGATATTTTTACAACACTATCTTTAACTTAGACTGTGCATCACTACTTCTTCTGTACTTGTCCAGCATACAACTCCACCTTTGTGTTACATCCCTTGCATTGAATAATTATGATTTCGTGGATTTGATTTTCTGTATGTTCCTCTTGATATAGGATCGTACATTTTTTGACCTAATTGAGACATGTAGTTCAATTTATAGCTAAGTTATTCTTGTGATTCTAAAAATAATTACCTTAATTTTCAAAGAAGACTTCAACTTGTCACGAAATGTTTTAGTACTCCACCTATTTTCTCAGATGCTTTTTTTTCTAACTTTAGCCCTCTGATTCAAAGTTCATGCTTAAACTGGATTTTAAGATCTAGCTAAAAATTTTGCAAATATATCATATCACTAGAATCAACATAAAATGTACTGTGTAAATAAAACAAATAGACAATACATATTTAAAACACAAAGGGAAAGGAACACTTCATTTAGTTGAAATAAAAGATAGAAGGGTTTGAACATAAATACAAAGGGACAAAACAAGATAGATCCCAAACTACAACCATGAAATAATTGAAATAACAGAAAAGAAATAAAACAAAGACCTCTTCCTAGTAGAGAGAGGGGTGACTTTTCAATTGCTAAGCCTGACATCCTAGCCACTGATTTGCATATCAGCACGACTAGAGCTTCCACCACTATCAGACATATTCCCTTCAACAAATAGTTCTGGATCCCTATGCTTTACTTATTGCTTCCCATATATTGTGCAGTGTCACGTGCTGTCAAAGAACTCTATGGGACGATTGACGTGCCATTGTTTTGCACCAAAATCAATTTTTCTTGAATCATTTTCTCTATTTCCCTTTTCAAAGTACAATAATCATTAGTACTGTGACCTTACATATTAGACTAATAAGCATATTGTATATTAGGATCAAAATTTTTAAATGTGTCTTTTTAGTATACCTATGGATAGGATTAATCATGCCGCATTGTCTCAAAACAAACTGGTATAGGACACCTCAATTGATGTGAAATTATCCTTCGCCTTCTTCCTCATTGCAAACTCTAGCTTCAAATAAAACATGGATTTAGAGGTTCCTTGGTATATTTTTAGGGGTCTAGGATGATGTTGAGGGAAAGGTGCATGCCATGCATTGTGGATAAAAAGATGGATAAGCATTCAGTTGTGCATTGTTCAAAGGATATTGAGGAAGTGGATGGATTCCTTTAACTTTTAAAAGAGAAACCTTGTTGCAGATGAGTAAGTGGATTTGATGTGTAAGCTCAGGATTAAGACTGACAATACTACTGAGTCAGAACTCTCGAGCTCTGATTTTCCCCTAAAAATATAATAGGTACGTTTCCTTCTTCTTCCCTTTAGTTTCCCTAATTGACTACAATATTGATCTTAAATGGATGAAAGTAACTAGATGACATTTATTTTTAGATTTGCTATTGCCATTTTTCATGGACCAGATATATCACTAATTGAAACGGCATGACAAGATTTTTGGACATTAGTGTAGATCATTTTATAAAGCTAAATGTAGTTGATGTTGTAGATTCGGAGGCAAACTTGGCTGCTCAATGTTCATAAGATAAAATAAGCAAGCAGAAGCCTAGAGAAATCCAATATGAAGGTGATGCTACATATGTTTTGCCGTTGATGTACGTGGCTAACATGTATGAAACACTGGTTAATAAAGTGAATGTAAGACTCTCTTCTTTGAATGGGATGCGTGAAAAAACCATCGGTGTCTCCCTAGATGCAGCTGGTGGATTCTATAGAAAGCTTGCAAAAAAATGTCCTAGGAAAGGTATGACATCAAAGGTTCCAAAACTTCACTTCAATAGTTGCAAGTTTTCTATCTTTGCCTTTTATCATACATCACATATTTCTCTCATTTGAGCTGTCTTGATGAATTATATATACACATGCATAGTAAGAGGAAGACTGATTTTATTGTTGTATGAGTCAACTTCAATTTTTAGGCTAGTCTATTCTTACGTGGTTTCTTTTCTATATCTTGCTTCCCTTTATCCATGTGAACATGGAGAGAACAAAAACAACAAAAACATGAATAGAAAAGAAAAAAAAGATCAGAAATAGATTATTTTATTTAATCTATGTTTCTACATAAAATTGTGAGAAATCTTAGAATAATGGAAGTAACAAGTAGTTAGGAGAGCTTTTGTGTAGCCGAGTTAGTAATCCTAGGTCTGTGTCTGTAGGTAGGAGCAGCTAGTTAGGAGAGTTTGGGTGTGGTGGGTGTGTTTGGCCTAGTGTATGGTACTACTGTGTGGGTGTCTTATTTCTCTTATTTCTTATTTCTCTTATTTCTATTTTTATTATTTCTTATTTCTTATTTCTGTTATGCAATCCATCCTATTTCATGTTTCATTATAACCTTGTTTACTATTCTTTATCTTTATCTGGGGGTCTATTAGAAAGAGCCTCTCTACCTCTTCGAAGGTAGCGGTATGAACTGCGTACATTCTACCATCCTAAGGCTCCATTTTATGGGAATACACTAGGTTTGTTGTTGTTGAGTTTCTCTTGCTCTTCCAGTATGCTAGTCTTCTTAGAAGAAATTTTGGTGGTCCAATTAATTTAACTGTAGGCTCAAGAGTATAACAATGATTATCGAGAGTGTTGAAAGTTGATTCACTAGTGGATTGAGAAAGCCCAATCGTTGGGCGAATAACTAATGTGGAAACCTTAGTAAAGGGTTGAGCAACCAAATCACAGACAATATGTGGCGTTGTGAATGTAGTAGAATTATACTGATAAGCTAGAGAAAGAGTGGTGGTAGTAGTAGAATTTAGTTGACGTGGGATAACTTCTGATGCATACTGTTGTGCATCAACAATAGTAGGAAACTGACTTTACAATTGTGATGGAAAACTCAAGGTATTTATAGGGTCAAT
>NW_025881872.1:0-1129 GCF_002878395.1 Capsicum annuum
ATACTTAATAATCTAACAACAACAGACAAACGAGAGTGCCAACACTCATCAAACGAAGGATGACTAGCAATATGTAATTCTTTGTAAAATATGCCCGCTTTGCTATTAGGAACATCTTCAATATTTTCCCTAAAGTCAACCCCGTGTTGCATCCCAAAATCATCATGCACCATTTCTGTCATCCTAGTATCTTGATATTCATTATGCCCTGCAGATCTACTACTTTCTCAAACAACAAAGTTATTTTGCGCAACATCACCATGAATACCATGCAATCTTAAAAAGTCCTCGTTAAACCCCTTTCTATAAAGATGTTCCTTTATATCTTCTTCACTTACAAGATTTATATCATCACATCTAACACTAGGACAACAAATAACCCGAAATATGTCCAAACATCAAGTGTCTTAGTATGTTCAACAAATTTTTTGACACCTTCAAAAAATTCCTCCCTAATACCCATTCTATTATCATTGTTCCGGTGATATATCCAGCTATAATCAGGTTCCATCTATGCAATCAATCAGATTCAACTAATTAGATCAAGTCACAAAAAGTTAAACATTTTCAAGTAACTAATCCACCAAAGAAGTCACATTCTAAACAAAAAAAATCACCTCTAAAGTCCCTAAACTTAACCATTTTCAAGGAACTAATCCACCAAACAAGTCACATTCTAAAAAAATAAATCACCTCTAAAGTCTCTACACTTAACCATTTTCACGTAACTAATCCATGAAACAAGTCACATTCTAAACAAATAAGTTACCTCTAAAGTCCCTACACTTAACCATTTTCAAGTAACTAATCCACCAAACAAGTTACATTCTAAACAAAAAAAATCACCTCTAAAGTCCCTACACTTAACCATTTTCAAGTAACTAATCCACCAAACAAGTTACATTCTAAAAAAAAAAAATCACCTCTAAAGTTCCTACACTTAACCATGTTCAAGTAACTAATCCACCAAACAAGTCACATTTTGAACAAAAAAAATCACCTCTAAAGTCCCCACACTTAACCATTTTCAAGTAACTAATCCACCAAACAAGTCACATTCTAAACAAATAAATCACCTCTAAAGTCCCTACACTTAACCATTTTCAAGTAACTAATCCACCAAACAAGT
>NW_025881873.1:0-1188 GCF_002878395.1 Capsicum annuum
CATAGCGCAAATGCGTCAGTACAACTGGAGTACTGAGTATACGAGTGAGGTAGGCTAAATGTAAAAGGGTTTTATTCATGAATAATGCTAACTTACTGACTAATATGAACGTGAGAGTACAAACATGCATACATAAAAACTGAGATCGTGAATGCGTGATAGCTAGATCTGTAAGCTAATACATGGTTCACTGATAACTAACATGACTGATACTGTAAATCTGATAACATGGGCGACTGTAACTGACAGTCATGAATCTGATAGAACTATCTGGGTTCCATACTGTAACTGAGTTTGACTGTATCTGACAGTCCTGATATACTAAAATCTGAAGAACTATCTGAGTTCTTTTACTGAGACTGATACTGAAACTGTGGGAGGTAGTTGTTTAACCGACATGCCCCATGTATGCCATCATGGCTAAGCTGGGGTTCAATCTCTACCCCGACTGGAGGGGTGTCAATACCGCACCACTGGTAAGGATAGCTGTGAGTGACCCTTGTCTGGCATGTACTCAAGATGAGAACAGTGGGACCCTAAACTGACAGGGTAAGCCACTTCATCAACCCTAATCTTACAGGTTAAGATATCTCAACCTACGCTGGCTACGTTGTTCTGGAACACAAGGATGACTGCTAAGAATCACACCCTGAACTGGTAGGTGAGTTTCCATCCTTGGGTTCACTCGGTGCTAACCTCTACTCCCATCTGGAGAGACTGAATATGAATAACTGACTGCACATGAACTTGAACTTACTGTTGACTGATGAAATACTACGGATATCTGACAATTGACTGAGATCATGAGGTTTTCCTGAGTCACATGACTAATGAATTCTATGGAATCATAGCTTGAGTTCGGATATCGTGAAACATGACATGGCTCTAGGCACACAACTATAGTTTTCGGGTACGAATACCCCCAGGACTCGATGGAAGGAAACTGACTCACAGGATATGACTTGATCACAAGATTTGAGTCCACAATTCTTATTATCATAAGTTGGGGATAGCATGCTTCATGGTTTTATTCAACATCTCAACATGATAGGAAAACATGGATATAATTCGCATACATAATTCATATTTCCATCATCATACATGCTTCATGACATTACCATAAAACACATAAATGGCATGAAAATTCATATTGAAGTGGATAGCTAACATGGACTTGTCATTTAGATA
>NW_025881874.1:0-1636 GCF_002878395.1 Capsicum annuum
GAGTATGAGTTTTGGAATAAGTAGAAGTAACATGGAATATATGCATTACAAAATTAGCCCCTTTAATAAAAATGAATATGGAGTGACATTATATGGATTATGATGTCCAAATGCGAATAATATAGATTTATAGGTTCAGTCTTCCAGGAAGAGGAGAATCGCAAGTTATAAGAAGGTGACATTTATTAAAACGAGATGTTTAAGATGGACGAGTGTTACATGAGTGTTCTGCAGTGGGGAGATACCTATTACCTAGCAAAGTGAAAGATATTTTCTATAAAATAGTTACGAGACTAATAATGTCATATGACAAAAAATGTTGGGTCCATGCAAGCTGGCTGGAACACCAGCTATTAAAAAAATGAGCGAATGTTGAGCTTATATGATCAAACTTATCGTATAATGTATGTAAGATAGGACATGATTAGAAATGATCATATCAGATTGAAGTTGTAAGTAGCACACATAGAGGATAATATAAATAGAAGCCACTTGAGATGGTTTGTTTATGTGCTATGTAGACCTCCATATGCACAGGTCCATAGGTACACTGCTTTTGGGGTTCAAGGTTGTGAGAAAAAGTGAGGTAAACCTCAAACCCTATGGAGGGAAGTCTGAGAAGAATAAAGATCCAGTAAAATGTAATATGTGTGTCTTAACTAATTTGGATTAAGGTATAATAGTTGTTATTCTTGCAGGCTGCATATTTACTTGATCACCTAAGCTTGTAGTAAGTACTAAGTAGAAAGGGCCTAGTCTTCACGCTCTTTGTTATATATAATTCAGATAAATCACGTGCAAAGCACAAAGTGAATGAATCTGTTTGATCAGTGCCATTTGGGACCTGGATGTTGTTGCCTCTAGTTTTGTGTATTAGGACTTCAAGTCATCTATCGGATATAGAATCCTAAAATATTCTAAAATCCTTGAAATTAAAATTCTTGTGAATTTATTCCTTCTCTGAAGATAGTAGATTTCTTGAGAAAGATTTATTTATTCGATAAAAACATCACAAGGACATCGCATAGAGAGTTTTGTTTATCTTGCCAACCTTTCTATACCCCTCAACACTTCACAGAAAATAGTACAGCTCCCTCTACCTGTTTGTTTATCCTTCAGCTCTTCACGCTCTTATTCTTATGTTGTTTTGGGTATATAGTCAGGTCAAAATTGTAAAGATCTGAAGTTGGAGAATTTTAGTAGTAGTTATCCCCCACCCCAAAAAAAAGGAAGAAGAAAGAGTATAGCGAGGATTTGTCGATAAGAGTTCTAGATTATGTACATTTTGAGGTTATGGCATAATAAGAATGTGGTTCTAAGGGATTTATTTTACTTTACGCCTTCCTTTTTTGTATATTCTAACTCAGTCGCCTTACATTTTCATTTGAGTATATTGTCTCCTGTGATTTGGTTTTTTACTACGCATTACTTGGTGATGTGATTAAAGAAAAATTCACTATAATTTGAGATTTTGTTGCTATAATTGGTCAATTTGTTTGTTTTGCGGTATGAGACATCTGTGTAGTTCTTAAAGTGAATTCCATCATTGAGTAGTGTTGTCTTTTGATGAACTATTACATCATCCTAGATGTTTTATGAACCAATGGTGTATTCACTAAATGGAGGTTATTTGACT
>NW_025881875.1:0-1090 GCF_002878395.1 Capsicum annuum
GTAATATTGTAAGTACAAATTTTGCTCAATATGGCGCCAAATTTACTTGCGGAATTTGTTGCAAATATATAGTTCGCAGGTAATATATTTTAATATTGATAAATTTAATATTTTCGCAGGTAAATTTGCATGTATTTTCTGAGATATTATTTCCTAGGTAAAATCCCCATGTAATTAATAGTTTTCTAGTAGTGTAAATTATTTACAATACTCCCCCTTGGATGTTCATGTAAAAGTGACATTCTAAAGGAAATGAGATGTACATAGCGTTTGTAATACGCCTTGTTTGCTGCCTCATTAAAAACCTTACCAGGAAAACTCAGTGTATAAAACCTTGGTTAAGGAAAAAAACCACAACGCGTATGTACTTTCCCTGATAAAAATATCACTTAATATCTAAGAGACGATGCATCCCAATATTGTATCTCAACTTCTCAAAAGTTGATATTGCCAATGCTTTAGTGAACATATCTATTAGATTATCGCTTGAACGAATTTGTTGAACATCTATTTCACCTTTCTTCTCAAGATCATGAGTGAAAAAGAATTTTGGTGAAATGTGTTTTGTTCTGTCTCCTTTAATGTAACCTCCCTTCAACTGAGCTATACATTCAGCATTATCTTCATACAATGTAGTTGGAATATCCTTAGTCAAAGGAAATCCACACATTTCCTGAATATGTTGAGTCATTGATCCCAACCAAACACACTCCCAGCTCGCTTCATGAATGGCAATGATTTCTACATGATTCGAAGATGTTGCAGCTAATGTTTGCTTCATTGAACGCCATGATATAGTTGTTCCACCATATGTAAATAAATAACCTATCTAAAACCGAGTCTTATGTGGATCAGACAAGTATCCTGCATCTGCATAACCAATTATTTCTGATTTGGATTCATTTGAATAAAATAATCCCAAGTTAATGGTTCACCGAAAATATCTGAGTATATGGTTGACACCATTCCAATGTCTTTTAGTTGGGGAAGAGCTGAATCTTGCCAACAAACTTACCGCAAAATAAATATCTGGTCTAATATTATTGGCAAGATACATCAGTGTCCTGATTGCACTAAGATATGGAGCTTC
>NW_025881876.1:0-2071 GCF_002878395.1 Capsicum annuum
CTAACACTTGCCATAAGGTTCAAACATCTAGAAATATAAAATACCTTAAACCACACACTAATACATCTATCTGAAAAGCCTCTACACAGCCTGAACTGTGGAGTTAAAGGGACAATTCCCCCAACTAACTCCGTCTACTAAAATCAAATATTGTAATAACATCCTCGGATGATGAGGACTCACTGCTGCACCCACTACTGCTATGCAAGTGACTTCTAAGATGCTCCAAGTTTCACTCCTCTGAACCTATGGTGCCCCAAAATAAAAGAACACCATTGCGCGAATGCGTCAGTACTAAGATGTACTGAGTATGCAAGCAGGGAAGGCTAAATGCAAGGGCTTATGCATGAACATTTAAACAACAGAATAATCATGAGAATAACGAACGAGTACACATATATGAATGCACAGTTCACAACCACTATAACAATTATAACGACTCTAGATACCACAGCTTGGATACCACTTTACTGTCCTCGGAACTCACTACTGTACTGGGGTACTACATTACTAAATCAAAGGATACCAACACTGATCAATCGAATACACTCACATCCCTGACTCCTAAAGATTTATACTAACACAGAAACCGTGGGAAGTAGTTACATAACTCACCATGACTCCTCATAAGCAATTGAATATGTGTGGGTGCACGCAATAATTTGAATAATATCTTTGATTTCGTAAAACATGGGTACGGAAAATGAAGACTCACATGGCTTGAATTTCATTATCCATACTTCTCATAATATTATAGAAAGGAAAGCATAAGTAAAATACCATAAATCATCATAAAATCATCAATATTCATCATAAATTCTCATGACTCATCATAGACAACCAAACTCATCAACTCAAGACTCGGAGAGACTCGATAGTTCAAGAAACATACTCTTATGGACAGGGGAGTTTTCTATAACCGACAACCTCACGTGAGCCGCGTGGAATACCAATGTTTGCCCTCCTAGAGAGAGCACTCCCATTGGCGAGAGTGTTGTACTCTTGCCAAGGGAGTACAACCTTAAAGCTGTCATAATCACAATTCGTCTCTCTGTCCAACAATATCATCATCAATAACCCTATGGTGGCACATAGGTTTGGGAAAATATCAAATTTCCCTCTCGGTGCTAAGTAATACTCCTCGACTAGCTCAGAACGCGTTAGAAAATTCACCACAACATCACAAGGGTCTATCATAACGCCCAAATAAAATCTTTTTCTCATTTATCAAATCATATCAATTTGTGGATTCCTAACTCAACACATTTTAGCTCAATACATTTTAATTTTCCTCAACATCAACATGGTATCAATAACACAACATTTCGTCTCTGCGAGTTTAAAATCAATATAAATCATCCAGACTCTGCGGATGCAAATCAATATTCTCAAATGATCATTCTTTCATTCCAATATTCAAATCATGACAATAGCTTTTGAAAAGCATTTAAGATCTTCAAATCATAGTAAGATTTTGTATGTCGTAATGTAACTCAAATAATGGCTCTTATATCAAGAATCCTCAAAAAAATAATTTCATAGTAGTGGTATGCAATTTATGGCGTAAAATCTCAATTTAAGAAAACAAGATAATAAGGTTATTATGTATACCTATATTGGACGATTCAAAGTTCTATAAATCATATCTTGAAAACACTTGAAATATCAACTCATGGTAGAAATATAAAATTTACCATATCAAATCATAACTTGGAAATAATAAAGTAATCATGTACATCAAAGCTTAAACAATTTATATTTTTCATAACCTCATAATTCATCATTAAAACATCTTGGGTATTTACCCACTTTTCAAAATCATGAAATTTCAATGATAAAATGAATTCTTTGGGCACAAGAATGAAAAGATATTCTTGTTCAAAACTCCACATACTAAGTTCTCACGGAATTCATGTTAAGTTCTCAAATCATCGGAAATTCATCGATCGTAGCACGACTAAGATTATCGCGGAACTGACTCAGCTTTAGACCAGCAGACTATTTCGGGCATACGTACCCCCAGCAATCAATAACATAAGTAATACGTAGTATACAACAACGCATACTCACA
>NW_025881877.1:0-2443 GCF_002878395.1 Capsicum annuum
TTGTGCCATTTCGCCAGTTTGTCTTCCCAAATAGCCACAAAAATTTAGACAGACCACACTGAGACGATCCCCAACCTCCTTGGCATGCCCCAGTCAATTTTAAGCCTAAAGCACAATCAAACCGCAGGCTCTCCTTCAAAACCGTAGGCTATAGCACATCGATTTAGCCTGAAAATGCCCCGTTCGCGCCGTTTTGCCCGTTTGTCCACCCAAATAGCCACAAAAATTTAAACAGACCATACAAGATGATCTCCAACCTCCCTGGCATACTCCGGTTGATTTTCAACCTACAGCACGCTCGGTCCCCGGGCCAACCTCCATAACCGTGGACTATAGCACACCGATTTGGCCCAAAAATGCCCTGTTCATGTCATTTCTCCCGTTTGTCCACTAAAATGAGCACACAAATTTAAATAGTCCACACTGGGCTGATCCCTAACTTCCCTGGCACCCTCGACTGATTTTTGACCTACAGTACGCCCAGAATCTAGGCCCACCCCTGAAACTGTTGGCTATATATATAGCACACCGATTTGGCTCAAAAATGCTCCATTCACGCTGGTTTGCCTGTTTGTCCACACAAATGGCCACAAAAAGTTAAACGGACCACACTGGAATGATCCCCAACCTCCCTGGAAAGTCCCGATCAATTTTTTGCCCACAACATGCCCGGACCCCTGGCCCACCGCCAAAACCGTGGGATATAGCACACCGATTGGCTCAAAAATACGTTGTTCATTCCTTTCCGCCCGATTTTCACCCAAATGGCCACAAAAATTAAAATGGATCACACTTGGACTATCCACAACCTCCTTGGCACCCCCTGATTAATTTTTGGCCTACAGCATTCCCGAAATCCGGGATCACCCATAAAATCGTGGGCTATAGCACACCGATTTGGCCTAAAAATGCCTCGTTCGCGCTGTTTTGCCCGTTTGTCCACCCATATGGCCACAAAAATTTAAACGTACCACGCTAGGACGATCCCCAACCTCCTTGGCATGCCCCAGTTAAGTTTCAGTCCACAGCACGCCCGGGCCCCAAGCCCTGGGCCCACTACCAAAACAGTGGGTTATAGCACATCGACTTGGCCGAAAATGCCTCATTTGCACTGTTTCGCCAATTTGTCCACCCAAATAGCCACAAAAATTTAGACAGACCACACTGAGATGATCCTCAACCTCCCTGGCATGCTCCAGTCAATTTTCAGCTTAAAGCACAATCAAACCGCAGGTTCTCCTTCAAAACCATAGGCTATAGCACATCGATTTAACCTAAAAATGGCCCGTTCACGTCGTTTCACCCATTTGTCCACCCAAATAGCCACAAAAATTTAAACGAATCATACTAGGATGATCCTCAACCACCCTGTCACACTCTGTTAAATTTTTTTCCCACAACACTCTCGGACCCTAGGTCTACCCCCAAAACCGTGGGCTATAGCACACCGATTTGGCTCGAAAATGCCCCGTACATGCCGTTTCGCCTATTTTTATAGCCAAATGATCATAAGAATTTAAACGGACCACACTGGAATGATCCCCAACCTCCCTGGCATACCTCAATTGATTTTTGGCCAACAACACACCCATACCTTAGGCCCACCCCCAAAACTGTGGGTGCACACCGATTTAGCCCAAAAATGCCCCATTCATGCCGTTTCGCCTGTTTGTCCACCCAAATGGCCATGAAAATTTAAATAGACCATACTGAAATGATCCCCAACCTCCCTAGCATGCCCTGGATGATTTTTGGTCAACATCACACCCGAACCCCTGGCCCACCCCCAAAACTATGGACTATAGCACACTGATTTGGCCCAAAAATGCCCTATTTACTCTATTTCGCCCGTTTGTCCACCCAAATGGCCCTAAATATTTAAACGGACCATAATGGGATGATTCTGAAACACCCTGTCATGCCCCGATTAACTTTCAGCCCACAGCACGCCCGAATCCTAGGCCTACCATTGAAATCGTGGGCTATAGCACACCGATTTGGCCCAAAAATGCCCCATTCGTGCCGTTTCTCCCGTTATCCACCCAAATGGCCACGAAAATTTAAATGGACCATACTAGGAGAATTTTAAACCTCCCTGGCATGCCTCGGTCAATTTAGCCTCACAGTACACCAGGACCTCGGGCCCACCCCCAAAACCATGGGCTATAGCACACCGATTTAGCCTAAAAATGCCTCGTTCGCTCTGTTTCGATCGTTTGTCCACCAAAATAGCCACAAAAATTTAAACAAACCACACTGGGATGATCCTTAACCTCCCTGGTATGTCCCAGTCAATTTTTGACTAACAGCATGCCCAGAGCCCAGGACCACCCCCAAAACCGTGGGCTATAGCATACTGATTTTCAACCCATAGCACGCCCAAACCCCGAGCCCACCTCAAAAACCGTGGTCTATAGCATACCGATTTGGCCCAAAAATGCCC
>NW_025881878.1:0-4891 GCF_002878395.1 Capsicum annuum
TAATGTACTTTTATACAACATAAGTGAGAGCATTCTATTAAACATTATGCATGAAATAATTTAAAACACATTGGCAGCTTCAAATGATGTTCAAAACAATTCTATAGATGAAATACCATTATTTATTTTACTTCTGAGCTAGATCGTACACCCTACAATCTTTATTAAGATCCTACAAAATCTTGCATTGAAAACCAAATCATTACACCCCTTAAATCTCTTTATAAGGTCCAAGAATTAAAAGTTCTTAGCCAAGTATACAACACTTAATCTCATCTTGAACCTTCGGACTTCAGAGATTTGTTTCACGATCTTCTCGACCTCCATTTTCTGATTTTCAAGTTGCGTTATGATGGGGCTAGTCAATAGTAATTTCGAGTGAGTTTCAAATTTTCAGAATCCGTTTGGGCATGTTTGGGTGCCCGAACCAATAACTAAAGGTGCTTGTAGGGCCCCGCGCAACTTCTCCCATATACAAAGAAGGCGCCGCCCAGGTTAGCCAAGGTTCTAAGAAAAGCGCAGCTCTGGACCTTCCATGGGACAAGATAGGCACTACCCAGGCTATAGCTTTGGTCTAAAATTTTACTCCATTCTACTTCCGTGTCTCCAAGGATAAATTGGTTAT
The DNA here is from genome assembly GCF_002878395.1 of Capsicum annuum. Lineage (NCBI taxonomy): Eukaryota > Viridiplantae > Streptophyta > Magnoliopsida > Solanales > Solanaceae > Capsicum > Capsicum annuum. The sequence continues at coordinate 626 of NW_025881878.1, forward strand.
TTTCCACCCGTATATATATACCCATAAACACGTAATTCAGCCCCATTTATATCAAAATATACTTGGTTTCTCTTAATTTCTCTCAAGAATAAGCTAGGGTTTTTAATTGAGGATCCAAGATCAAGAAATTCCACCATGAATCTTTAAATATTTTCGAACTAAGGTATGCACAGTGTTCATTCATGGATCCCTTTCATCCATGAAGTTCAATAATCCAATTTTAAATCATGAATTGTTATGTTTATGTTGTGGGTTGATCATGTTCATGAGAGTATTATTGTAAAATTCCCAAGTTAGAATCTTTATGTGTTATTCATAAAACTATGTACGTATGCAAGTTGAAACCCATGAATTTAGTTTGTTGTGATATGAAATTTGATGATTTCACCTATGCTTTAAGTTGTGCATGAAAGGTTTTTGGTGAAATGCCTAGTATAGTAGAAATCATGAATAATGAATCAATTATGGTTTATATGATAAATGGATGCCAATTACTCCTGTTCAATATGACTCCCGTAAATTTATTATGCATTATGCTTGCTTTATAAAGTGTTCATGATATTAGAAGTATATCATTAAGCCATGATTATTTTATCCTTTGCCCATGTATAATATTATGAATAGTAAGTGTTTCATGAAATCCCCAACTTATGATATTATGTATTATCGATGTGAATCATGTATTCAAAAAAATCATGCTTTGTCAGTTTTCTTCCATTGAGTCCTGTGGGTACTTATACCCAACAATTTAGCTATGTGCCTAGAGCTATGTCAGGTTTTCAAGATACTCTCAGTCAAGCCATGATCAGTAGAATTCAGTGAGTTATATAACATAGAAAAACTCAGTACAGTCAGTATCTATCAGTTCAGTCCTACTCAGTAAACTCAGTAATCTTAGTAATCTCAATAGTCCAGTATTCCTTGTAATCTTAGTAACTTCAGTACTCTTAGTAGGTCCTCAGATCTAAATTGCATTTTGTCAGTCAACAAAAATTAGTAAACTCAGTTTAGCTCATCTAAACAATATCATTAGTATTAGTTTAGTTCAGTCAATCATGTTCAATGTCTATTCTGATGGGATTAGAAATTAGCACCAAGTGAACCCAAGGATGGGAACACACACTGTCAAATGAGTGTGTGATTCTTAAAAGTCATCCTTGTGTTCTAGAACTATGTAGCCAACATAGGTTAAGACATCGGCACTTTCAGATGAGGGTTGATGAGGTGGATAAGCACTATCAGATAAGGGGCCCATAATTCTCTTTTAGGGAAACTGTCAAATGAGGATTACCATAGCTTGTCCTTACCAATGGCGCGGTATTGACACCCTTCTAATTGGGGTTACAGATTGGACCCCAATATAACTATATATCTAATTAGGGGCATACCAGTTAGATGACTACTTTCCAAAGTTTTGATCTCAGTCTCAGTCTCAGTAATAGAACTCAGATAGTTCTACAGATTTCAACACTGTCAGATATAGTCAACTCAGATACAGTACGAAACTCAGCTAGTTCCATTAGATTCAGGAATATCAGATATAGTCACTCATGTTATAAGTTATATTAGTTATCAAAACTCATGTTATCAGTATTTAGTTCAGGACTGTTAGATACAGTTAACCAGACCAGTTCTCCATAATCAGAACTGTCAAAAATAGTTACTCATATATCGGTAACATAGTATCAATCCCTCGATATTTAGTAATAAAGTATCAGTTTCTCACTTATTAGTGACCCAGATATCAATTTCAATAGACTTAGTTATTCAGTATCCAAGTATTTACGTACTCAGATATCAGTAAATATATGTTATCAGTAGACTTAATAGTCAGAACTCAATATTCATTCCTATCACGATGTGAAAAATCATTCAGTCAGCTAGTGTTATTCATGCATATAAACCCCTTGCATTCAGCCTGCCTCACTTGCATACCAGTATATTCAAAGTACTGATGCATTTGCACTATGGTGTCTTATACCATAGGTTTAAGAGCATAAGATCCAAAGTGTCAATAGCATTCTAGATTTGAATAGGCAGAGTTAGTAATGTGTCCTCATCAATCGAGGATGTTATTATTTGATTATGTCATTCTTTTAGTGCTTATTCATTTTAGTAGATGGAGTTAGTTAGGGATATGTCCCATTAACTCCTTCTTTAGACAGTTTAAAGGCTTTCAAACTACAATATGTTGGACAGTTACTTCAGATTTATTTTGGTATTGATTGTACCATTACAACTTCTATTGTATATTTTCAGTGTATGTATATATATATTGTATATGATGTAGTGTACTAGAAGAAATATCAGCCATGGTTTAGCTTATAGTCCTTTGAGGTCGTGAGCATCGTGTAGAATTTTGGGTACCAAATTCGAAGCGTTATAAGCTAGGTATAAGATCCTAAGGTTTAATAGTGTCCTAGGAGTCTGAAAGTCGCATGTAGTAGAGTCTTGTACATGGGTGTATTGTGCACCAAGCTTATGTATAGGAGGCTATGAAATATTTTAAGATAATTTTCCTTTCTTTCATGTCTCAGATCATGCTACAGAAAAGTTCTCTAAGAAAATCATGTAGATTATCCTAATGTTTCACTTATATCAACTTTACCTTACTTTCAAGGTAACAAAAATAGAGGGGCTCAATGTCCTAAATGTAGAAATTTCTTAAATAGTCCCCCCAGACAGTTATAGGATTAGCCACAACATTGAAGGTATCCCATTGGTCCCATTATGTTCTAGAGTTGTACAGATTTCATTCATTATCATGACAAATCCTTCATGAATCCGAATTTAGATGTTCCATCAGATACATTCTAAGAATCCTATAATAACATATGGGTAGAGTTAGAAGCATGAACCCAGGAGTTTAGCAGTAGTAGAGTTGGGATAATATTATCCGTATTAAATAGATTATTTATTGAAGGGGATAGTTGTACGAAAGTAAATCATTAGGCTTGAATAGTTTGAGAAAGAATTTAAGTTTATTGACATAAAATTAGGCTTGAAGGTGTGGATGTGACGTTAGCAGTATATAAGGAAACAAAAGTAGATGATGGGTTTAGTACGACAAGCATGTAACGAACAAAGTGTAATTATGTGATGATGATTGTAGTTCAGTTTAGAGTTTAGTAAAGTGTTCATAGACTTATGATGATGGCTTTAAGCTAAGGGGGAGATGATAGATCAAGCGACTAAATTAGACTTTCAGATTCCAGTAGTAGTGCCAGTATGTATAAATAGCAGTAAGGGAAGATGATTCTCGACCCATCCTCTTCTCATGTAGAGTTCTATACTTCAGCTATCACGAAATCCACTCAGGCCTTGCGTGCCAGCTCTATGGTCACGAATCATCCTTATGCATTTTCCAATAAATCATGTACTATTTCAGTTCCCAGTATAAGGGGTCCTAATTCACCCTGCAGTACGAATTAGTTCTATGAACACAACTTACTTTCACGCCATTTCCACAGTTTATGTGCACTTCAAAATCCTAGCATAAGGAGTTCAGTTTTATTCCCCTCAGTATTACGAATCATGTCCCACGAGGGCAGAAAAACTCCAAACTTAGGTCATGCAGCTCATGACTTATGTACACATGTTATGCTTTATAGTATACACATCTTTCATGACTCATGATACATTCCTACCGATCCATTAAATCCAGGATATGTCATGTATATTCTCAGTTCAGACCTTTTTGGTAAATCCATAATGTTGATATTTCATTCCTCAGGCCTCAGTCATGTGTCAGATTCAGTTAGTGTCCATTCCTAGTTTAGGCCCTCCTAATTTAACCTTTTAGTAAATTCTCCTTATAAAAATAGTGTAGTGATGAGTAGTTTCATAGATGAGAGAGAGTAAATGATTTATGTTGAGAGGAGATTATTGAATGCTTACTTTACACAAGGGTGTAGTTATAAAGATAGGCTTGAATATCATGATAAGTGTGCAAGAAAATTGCTATAAAGGGCTTTTATTTAGAAGCTGGGAAAAATTCAAAGTGCGAATATACATTCAGATCCTTGATCTATATCAGTCCTCGTCATGCATCCATCCAAATTTAGTTACCCTCTAAGTTCTAGTTTCATTATTCAGTACTCAGAAATCAGTCTTTAGTCTCATCCTTAAGTACTTCAGAATCAATTTAAACCATAGTTATCAGTATTTAGTTATCAGTAATCCCAGATATCAGTCACTTAGCTATTAGAATTAAGTATTTAGTTCTAGTATGAGTCTCAGTTACAGTCTTGGTTATAGTCTCAGTCA
>NW_025881879.1:0-1599 GCF_002878395.1 Capsicum annuum
GCTGAATAATATGAGAGGAGTGCTCGTAAACTTCAGGTCCATATTTATGAATGTATAGAGCTTGAAGCGTTGTCATAGTATGTGGACATGATATTTTGTCCAAGTCAAAAACTCTACACGTATAAGATCTTGTTTGAAGATCGACTGTGGCAGCATCACCATGACCGGTGATACGAAATTTGTAATCTGCTATTTTATGAGAGAATAACCTATTCCCCAAAATGATGTTTGTTGAAATTTTTTTCGATTTTGAGAACAAATCGGGTTCTTTTTTCTGGGCACTTGAACTGCACACGCCTTTCGTTAAAAATTTGCTATACTTCTCGCTTATTTTTTCAAACATAGACTTGATGGGAAATTCTCTTTCATCGCCAAACAATGAATTCACCGATTCAGCTATGTTTGATGTCATAATATTGTACCTATAGAAAAGAATCACTTAGTACGACATCATACTAAACTTGTAAATCAAACAAGACATTAAATTCATAAGAATGTACCTATTTACTGGACAGAATCCCGGATCCATCCCTCGAAACTGACATGTATTAGAAATTCTGCTACCTTGGGATTCATATCTGCTATTTAATTAAAATGGTCTAAAAACTCCTCTCTACTATATGGTTTAGCTGCTCTATAAAAAAAGGGTGACGACCCTTTCGTTGTGATAGTTGTTTCGAATGTTCTCTCAAAGATGTCTGATGCCACAACCAAAGTAAATTGAAGTAAAGAAAAGTGAACCCATCTTTGGAATATTTGGATGTCTATCCAATACAAAACACAACTCTTCGGTATTTTCGATGCAGCGTCACAGTTGTTCAAAAAAATCCATAAGAGGTATCGCATTCCTTGTTGGCTACACAAAAAGTGACAGGAAAGATATGATTCTCCGCATCCTGCGCCGCCACCGCTAGCAGAACTCCATTATACCTGCTCCTCAAGAAGGTACCGTCGACAGATATGCCTTTTCTCAAATGTCAAAAATCTTGAATCAAGCACCATAGGATACAAAAAAGTACTTGAACCTTCCATTTTCATCCAGATGCAATTCCTTCTTACTTTCGAGATTTGTGGACTCAATCATATAATGGTAAGCATCCAGGACTTCATACCCATTCTCGAGTTTTCCCCTAACCAGGTCCTTGGCAATCCCCATGGTCGTATATACCTTTTTATAACTGACTAGGACACCCAAATCAATAAAGGAGTTGATTGGCCATAACCCTTGTTGAAGGGCCTTTGCCATCGGGAAAACTACTCCTGAAATATTCACCGAGGACCTTTGCCGTGGTGTGAGAATTTTGGCTCGAGATATGCTCTGAACCACATGTGTGAGACTTTTCATGTTTATGAATGACAAATCTATCAGAACTTGCGCACTTCACCGCTCTCAACCACCACTTGCAGTTTGAATTAGCATATTTAAAGCAAACGACACTGCTCATTCTTGTCCTTGAATGACATTCCAATAAAAAAACTGATTCCGTCGTCTTGAAGATTTCCAGACTGTGTTGATTGAGAAGAACTGCACATTGTACCGGTCACATCAATGGGCGTAGGTGTTTGATCATCATCTGGAATATTCATGTCTAGATCATC
>NW_025881880.1:0-2304 GCF_002878395.1 Capsicum annuum
TAATCAACACCCGATGATCGCCGATTAGTTGTTTTGTCTTTTATTTTGGATATTGGTTTTGACCTTTTGCCAAACTTCATACAATAGTTTGCCACTAAGTTAGCAAAAACTTGTGATCTCATCCCGTAGTTGCAACATCTGAGAAAGAGGAAAGTATCTATCCAAGAATGCATCTGTGAGCTCAACCTATGAAGTGATAGATCCCACGGGCAAATATCGCAACCATAAGACCATTTCTCCTATCAAAGAGAATGGCAAAAGACGTAACCGGATCTATGTAAAATAGAGCGCACACATCAATAAAATTCTTCAAGTGTAGATTTGCATCCTTATGTGCTTGACCTCCAAAATGATCCATATCTTCAAGCCTATCAAAAGAGCCATCATTACTACCGTGTTGGCTCAAGGTATCGTGTATGCTATGATCGTCACCTGATAAAAGATAAAAATAATAAATTATGTAACTAAAACACTATGGCTAACCCAAGGTCACTAACAACACCTCAATAGTGAAATCTATGTTTCACTCTCCAGCGATGGTGCCATTTTTTATAACGCTCAAACTTACACTCAAATTAGGTGTAAGGTGGAATTTATCAATATAATTACCCAACTAAGAGTCGGGTTTAAATCCACGAGGAGTGAAGATGTAGAATTCAAAATTTACAAGTATTGGTAGTTAACTAAGTGTTAACCCGTAGTACGATATTAAATAATATTTGAAATAAAATGGGGGTTTGGTTTGAATGATGTTAAACACTACAATCATTGAACACTATTATGAGCTCCAGAGATTGAAGATTGTTACCGAATGAAAAAGAATCTTGGGGTTATGCAATCCTAGGTGGGAGTCATGCATGAGTTAACTATAATTCATACAAGTTTACTTAAGGGTTTTGGGTAGGCTAGATTTAGGGGTATTGATGTTAATATTTTAATAAAACATCAAATCTCATAAGTGGGTTCTTTCAAACACCTCACAAGTGGACTGACTTTACTAATCCACTACCTAGATTAACATCTTTATTTCTAAGATAATGCTATAAAATGAGCTAACTCAAGCTATTGTTCTCAATTGTTCCTCACTTATATCCTATCTTTCAAGGATGATATGGGTTCAATCATTCCTCACTCATGTCCCCCTTTTCAAGGATGATATAGGTTTAAAGATAATTGGGGTTTTTAAACCCCAATTATGAATTAAACATAGAACAAAACCAAACCCCATTACCAATAACTAATTAATTAGACAAATAATCAGCACCCATACATTAATCACCACCTAATCAAGCATAACCCCAGAGATAAATTTAGCTGCTCATGAAAATAAAGAGAAGATTTATACTACGATTAGCATGTAATTCATCCATGGAAAGCAAAATGAATATAATCTCCAAGCTTTAAATTTAATCAAGAAGCCAAAATCTCTCTTGTAAACACACCTACATATTATTTTCACTCAATAATAGTGTATTTTGCTCTCAAAATTCAAAAACTGGCTTTTGGAAACGTAAAAGGTTTAGCATTTTATATCTTGGATTCAGCCTTGTGAATTTCTGTTGCTGCCCTTACAAGTTTGCATGATACTTGTTATCGCCCCCTTTGGTCGCTATCATGACCCTCGCAATCACGGTGCATTAGCTCACGATCATAGTACTTCTATCTATTCTGCTCATTGCGATCACGACTCTCAGAGTGCGATAGAAACATCTGAGGGTCGTATCTTGGGGATTATCTTCAGTTTTTGTTCTTTTTGCTCACTTTCCTTTTTTTTTCAACTTTGTCTCAACTCTTTTTCATCATATTTTCCTGTAAGATCACAAACACTGAACATTAGTGCATTTCATACAAGAATGAGTCTCATATATGCAATTAAATCACTATAGTATGCCAGAAATGAGAGGTAAATGAGTGGTAACTTTGCCACTCATCAGGAAATCACCACCACAATTGATTGGGATGTACACTTTGTCAATCAAATGCTAAGGTACGCAAGCTAGAATGGTATAACCTTTGATGATGTTGCTTAAATATTCCTCACTTCGAAGAACTTCTAGTTGTTGTTGATAATACCTAACGTAGGCCTTATCGATGTAAACTTTGAAGAAATAGTTGGTTGTCGTGTATCTACATTGTTGTTGTATTTGCAACTTGGTCTTCTTTCGAAGGTAGTAAAAATAACATCGATGTGTTGCACATATTATCAAACATTCAAATTACGTAATAGTAAAATTAATAAATAAATATAATTAAATATAGTATCAATAGTAAGATATATGACATTTAAACCTCATCACTCCAGTA
>NW_025881881.1:0-2047 GCF_002878395.1 Capsicum annuum
TTGAAATAGATTGATAATATGTTACATCAAAATACCCATCTGTTGCATAATTTACAGTAGATAGGTAATCTGTTGAGTAGGGTTCAGAGAACAAAGCAACATATGGTTAATCTGTTGTGAAATATGGATCGTCTGTTACAGTAAATTTCCCATTGTACCAGTTATAGTTGACGGGTAATCTCTTGCAACAGATGGAGCATCTGTTTCAATATTTTTCTTTGAGGCAAATTATTTTAGTTGAAAGAAAACGTACTGCATCATCCAAAGGGTTAAAGAGATCATCCTCGTTAATATTTTTTTCTGCTCTCTACTGCAGCCAACCACCTAAGGATCCTTGGATGAGAAACCTTATCCGGGTAATTCATGAAATGCTTTCGGAGAGGAGAAATGGCTTCACATGCCCAAGCCTAAAAATTATAAACAGGAAGCAAGCAAAAAATAAGTCACAAGTATATTCAATATAAATTAGTGAATGAGTAAAAATAGTGATCAATTTTACCATGAAAGCCGTATAATGTGGTCGTCTTTGGCTTTATCTCTTTCAGTAAATATTTGACGGTCAAGTAGTAGCTGTCGTAGCCCCAGGGATAATCGTTGAATCTCGCAAAATCATCGGTAAGTGCCAACAAATCACGTTCTATGATTTTCTTGACGTCTCTTGCCAATAAAATGGAATGGACAAACCGAACTAAGCATAATTTCTCCTTGTAGTGCTTTGGTATGTCTTTATTCTTGAGATCCGCTATCAAGTTCTTCACTTTGTAGCTAGGTCCAAAAATGACCCCTTTTTTTTACCTTGCATTTGTTGGACCCTTTGTGGGGTGTTTTCTTGATGGCAGGTTCTTCTAGACGATCGCATCTCAAGCCCGTCACAATGGCAAACTCTTTCAATCCAAAATAAACCGGCATGCCACACTAGTTGATCCAGAATTCATCCATCTTATTTCCACCATCCTTCGGACCTCCATCATCCTCCGCATACATGATCCTGTGCTTCAGAAGGCCATATATCATGATCATTGGGAAACGGAGAGGGCGGGGCCCAAACAGTTCAAGAAAGTGTACAAAGCAGCTCTTCTTAAAAAGTCCATCTATGTTTTCCTTCTTCATAATACTCCTAAGTTCGTCAAAAGGTTTCTCCAACTGACATTTAAGTACAAGATCACCAAATACTACATTAGGGTTATTCATCGGCATCGCAACTAGAAACTTGTCAATACTAATGGTTTTGACAGAATCATGCTGGAATTTTGATATTATTTCACGCCCCATTGGTGAGGAGGAGTTATCACTTTCCTCGGCTTCATTTTGCCCTAACTAATATTGTTCTGGAAGTTCCTCCGAATCTATCTGTACTCTAGCCTTTTTTGTTTGGTGATTGGAAGTTGATCCACTTTCTTCACATTTTGTTTCTTTTCTTTTGGGAGATATCTTTTAACTACAAACAAAAGAAAAACAAAAATACATTGCATTTGATGTCTACATAATTTTTTTAAAAAAGGTAAGACAAATTTCAATAAATTATTTTTACCACATAACCAAAAAAATACTCCAATGGACAACCCATCAATTGGAACAGATGGGGAACCCAAATCTGTTTGAAGACCTATTTAATATCTCTCCACAGATATTCCACCTGTTGCAATAGGTGGAGAAATTTCAATAAATTATTCTATGCCACATTACAAGAAAATACTCCAACGGATAACCCATCAGTTGGAACAGATGAGGAATCTGTTTGAAGACCTATCTAATATCTCCCAATAGATATTCCACCCGTTGAAACAGATGGACCACCACCACCACAACCAATGTCATGACCCATTCCACCAAGATCACCACCAATACCACCAATACCAACACCAAGACCGCAGAAACCACCGCCAAAAAATACAAATACCAACACTACCAACAACAGCCACCAACAACACCACAAACACCATCCAACAATACCACGACAGTCAATAAAACACTGAGAGAAAAACTAGGGTTTTCTCAGGTGCTTCCTACTTTTTTAGCATCAAAACTCAAAATTGTTAACCCATTC
>NW_025881882.1:0-2888 GCF_002878395.1 Capsicum annuum
CTCCATAATCTCTGTACCAAGATATGATCGAACCACTACTTGCACCATCACACCACCATTCTTGGAGTGCATGAGGCGAACTCCAAGATTAGCTAAGCAGTGAATATCTCTTACCAATTCTCGCTTTTCTTTCTCCACATGAGCCAAAATCTCCATGGATAACCTGCTAAGAGCATTAACAACTATGTTAGACTAACCTAGGTGGTAGTGAAAACTCATATCATGTTAGACTAACCTAGGTGGTAGTGACTCATATCATAGTCCTTGAGAATCTCAATCCATCTCCTCTACAAGAGATTAATATCTTTTTGAGTGCACACATATTGTAAACTCTTATGATCAGAGAAGAAATCCACGTACACAACATACAAATAATGTTGCCATATTTTCAAAGCAAACACAAATGCCAAAAACTCTAAATAATGAGTAGTGTAATTCCTCTCATACACTTTTAACTGCTTGGAAGCATAGGAAATCACCTCTCCATTCTACATCAACACAAAACCAAGCCCTACCCAAGATGAATCATAATAAACCACGAACCCATCATGGCCTTCCAACAAGGTCAGAATTTGAGTCGAAGATAACTTATTCTTCAACTTCTCAAAACTACCTTCACAAGCATCTGACCAAGAAAACTTGACCTTCTTCTAAGTCAACTTAGTAAAATGAGAAACTATCGATGAAAAGATTTGTATAAACTACCTATAATACCCGGCTAAACCCAAGAAGCTCCGAATGTCAGATGGAATCGTGGGTCTAAACCACCTCTTCACCCCAACAACCATTTGCGAATCTACCGTGATCCCTTCACTAGAAATATTATGACCCAAGAAAGTTACAGTGTCCAACTAAAACTCACATTTAGAGAACTTGGCATACAACTATTGTTTCTTTAGGGTCTGTAACACCACACGGAGGTGATTAACATGATCCACATTATTTTTCAAATAAACAAGAATGTCATTAATAAACACAATAATGAAGAGATCTAAATACTGATAAAAACCACTGTTTATCAGATCCATAAATGTCCACAGGGCATTAGTCAATCCAAATGACATCACCAAACATTTAAAGTGCCCATACAGAGTATGAAAAGTCATCTTAGAGATATCCACCTCCCTAATCTTTAGCTGATGGTACTCAGACCAAAGATCTATCTTAGAAAAGAATTTGACACATTAAAACTAGTCAAACAGATCATCTATCCTTAGAAAAGGATACGTATTCTTGACCGTCACTTTGTTCAACTACCTATAGTCAATGCACATCTAGAGGGAACCATCCTTCTTGCACAAAAACAACACTGGTACACCCTAAAGAGATACACTTGGATGAATAAACCCCTTATCTAAGAGATCCTTAAGTTGCTCCTTGAGTTTTCTCAACTCAGTCAGAGCCATTCTATACGAAGGAATAGAAATTGGACGAGTGTTTGGACTAGATCAATACCAAAGTCGATTTCCCTATCAGGAGGAACACCAGGAAGATCATCCAAAAAGACCTTTGGAAACTCATTAACCACTGGAACTGGCTGGAAAGAAGGACCTTTCAAGTTAGAATATTTAACCCAGACCAAGTTATAAAGACAACCTTAGGAGATTAATCTACGAGCTCTAAGATAAGAAATAAATCCCCTCCTAGAAGCTAAAGAACCATCCTTCCATTCTATAACTGGCTCACCAGGGAACCCAAAGATAACCCTACAGGTCCGATAATCCAAGGACGCATAGCAAGAGTGTAACCAATCTATCCCCAGAATAATATCAAAATCCCACATATCAAGTTTAAATAAATCCACCGGTCTTCTTACCACCAAAAGATACCACACACCCAATATAGACTCTCTTAGCAATAACCGAGTTACCTACTAGGGTAGAAAAAAAAAAGAATCCAAAATAACTTCCGGATCGAAACCAAAAGATGCAGCCACATAAGGAGTGACATAAAAGAGAGTGGACCCTGGATCAAGAAAAAACTATATGTCACGAGAGAAAAGCTATAATATACCAGTAACAACATCAGGTGATGCCTCGAATTCCTATTGGGATGCCAAAGAATAGAACCTGTTCCAACCAATACTAGAACTAGGAATAGTAACAAAAGTAGATGCCACACCACCAGGTGTTAGAGCAGAAGATGAAGCCACAGTAATCTTGTTCGCCCCTGTAGCAACTTTATTAACTGCACAATCCCAAAGTCAATGGCCTTCCTGGCCACACTTGAACATTTTCTCCTTCTTTTATCGCAATAACTCGGATGAGGACGATCACAGAACCGATAAGAAAGGCCTGAAAAAATTGACTGACCTCTACTTGCCTGAGATTGGGAACCTTATTCTCGATAATTGTCACCACCTTATTGATGCCTGTCTCCCGCTTGATAAGGAGCACTAACAGAAGAGTAGGAAAAAGAACTCCCCTACTTCTTTTTCTGTCCTTTGCCACCATCCAACCACCCTGAGACTGAGCACCTCCCTGGTTAGAAAACCTACTTCTCTTACCCTGTCTATCCCTAAACTCCGCCTGCTTCCTCTTTTCATTCTCCACTTGCTGCATATGAATAGTCAACCTGGAGATGTCTATATTTTTAATCAGCAAAGCAGTCTTGCTCTACAAAATCAAATTGATTCAACCCAGAAGCGAACTTTCTTATTCTTGCCCGCATGCCAATAACTAAATCAGAAGCATACCTTGACAATTGGTGAAACTTTAAGGCATATTCCTTGAGAGACATCCTAACTACAACAAAATGCATATATAGCCTAAGAATACATCATAGGTAAATGTGAAAAGTTTCATGTCTAAACACTTCAGCCACCAATTTTTTTCCATAGCATTCGTAGCAATAATGACGTAACTAAAGTTAGCTATGGACTTTACATA
>NW_025881883.1:0-1115 GCF_002878395.1 Capsicum annuum
ATGCAGTCTGACTAGCTCTCAGATATACAATCTAGCATAATCCTTAGCAGTATATGAAGTATAAACAGGCAAGAAATGAGCAGACTTAGTCAACCTATCAACTACAACCCAAATGGAATCATGATGGCGTCGGGAAGATTTATCTCTTCCTACTTCCAAGTGGGAATACTAAACTCTTGCATCATACCACCAGGTCTTTGGTGTTCAACCTTAACCTGTTGGGATGTTGCACACTTAGCTACAAACGCTGCAATATCTTTCTTCATGCCACTCCACCAATAGATTTCCCGCAAGTCTCGGTACATCTTGGTGTCATCAGGATGAATAGAATATTGCACCCCATGCACTTCAGCCATAATCCTCTGTCTCAGATTATCAATATTCGGGACACATAATCTACCCTGCAATCTCAACACACCATCTCCTCCTTGGGAGAAAACCTCTACTTTTTGGTCCTTGACTGACTCTTTCAGTCTGACCAAACTAGCATCTAAGTATTGCTTTTCATTCACTTCTGAAACCAAGGAGGATTCGGAACTACTCTGAACCCCTATACTACCTTCAGTAGAGTCAAACAACCTAACCCCCAATCTAGCTAAACGATGTACATCACGAGCTAACTCTTTCTTACCTTCTACCACATGCGAAACACTACCCATGGACACTCTACTTAGGGCATCCGCCACCACATTGGCCTTGCCCGGATGGTACAGCACACTCATATCATAGTCCTTTAACAATTCTAACCATCGTCTCTGCCTAAGATTCAATTCTCTCTGGGTAAACACATACTGCAGACTCTTATGATCAGTGAAAACATCAACATGGACACCATACAAATAGTGTCTCCAGATTTTCAAAGCAAACACCACAGCAGCCAACTCAAGGTCATGGGTGGGGTAATTTTCCTTATATGGTTTCAACTCTCTAGAAGCATAAGCTATCACTTTACCCTTCTGCATCAATACGCAACCCAACGCAACTCTCGAAGTATCACAGTAAACTACAAAACCATCAACACCATCAAGCAAAGTCAAAACAGGGGCTAAAGTGAGTCGAGTCTTCAACACCTGAAAACTTTTCTCACAAGATTTGGACCACAAGAACTTCACTTT
>NW_025881884.1:0-1941 GCF_002878395.1 Capsicum annuum
CCTATGACTAGATTAACTTGGAAGGAGGTTCCTTTTCAATAGTCTAAAGAGTGTGAGTCAAGCTTTGGAAAGCGCAGGGATTTTCTCACTTTGGTTCCTATTCTAGATCCTTCTGCAGAGGGTGAGGGATTCATCGTATTTTGTGATGCTTCTGGTGTTGGTCTAAGTTGTGTTTTAATGTAGTAGGGTCATGTTATTGCTTATTCTTTGAGATAATTTAAGGTGTACGAGTGCAACTACACTACTTATGACTTGGAGTTGACAGCGGTAGTTTTCATGCTTAAGATTTGGAGGCATTATCTTTATGGCATGCATTGTGAGATTTTCACCAATCATCATAGTCTTCATCTTCATATGACCCAAAGAGAACTTAATGTTAGGCAACAAAGATAGATAGAGTTGCTTAAAGATTATGATATTTCTATATTGTATCATTTGGGAAAGGATAATGTAGTAGAAGATGCCTTGACTCAGAAGGTTGTGAGTATGAGTAGTTTGGCTTATATTTCAGTTTCTCAGAGGCCATTGGCATGGGACATTTAGTCCTTAGTCGACTTGATCGTTCGCCTTGGTATTTCAAACCCTAGGAGGATTTTTTCTAGTGTTGAGGTGAGGTCTTTGCTTTGTGAGCAGATTTGGGATCTCTAGTTTAAGGATAGTGAGCTTAGATTCCTTTATAATCAGGTGTTGACTGGTGAGTCTAAAAGGAACACCATATATTCCAAGGGCGTTTTGAGATTTGATGGCCGCATTTGTGTTTTGAGAATCGATGAACTGATTCAGTTGATTTTGCATGAGGCTCACAGCTCTAGATTATTTTTATCTGGGCATAACTATGATTTATATTAGATTTGAGACAACATTATTGGTGGAGTGGTATGAAAAGTGATATGGTAGATTTTGTAGATTGTTGCCTTTATTGTCAGTAGCTAAAAGCGAAGCACCAATGACCAGGTAGATTGATTCAGAGGTTGCCCATTCTCGAATAGTAGTGGGAACGAATTACTATGGATTTCGTTAGTATATTTCCTCGCACTTCCTATGGTTTTGATGGTATTTGGGTTATCATGGATCAATTGACCAAATCAGCACATTTCCTTCCTATTTAGATATCCTTCAGCGCAGAGCAGTTTTCTTACATCTATGTCCGTGAGATAGTCCATTTGCATGGTATGCCTATACTTATCATTTTAGACCGAGGTTCCATCATTACTTCTAGATTTTGGAAAGATTTTTAGAGGAGAGGTTGGATACTCAGGTGGATCTTAGTACAACCTTTCATTTGCAATTAATGGCTAGGGCAAGCAGACTATTCAGGTTCTTGTGGATATGCTCTGAGCCTGTGTTATGGATTTTAGGGGCCAGTGGGAGGATAACTTTATCCTTGGAAGAGTTTTCTTATAACAACAGTTATCATTTAAGTATCGAGATGGCGCATTTTGAGGTTTTGTATGGTAGGAGATATCATTCTCTGATTGGATAGTTTGAAACTTCCAAGGTTTGGCCCCATAGTACTGCTTTGCTTTAGGAGTCATTGGATAGAAATAGAGTGATTTAGGATAGGTCTAGAGCAGCTCAGAGTAGGTAAAAGTCCTATCAAGATCATAGCTTTTATGCCTTGAGATTTGGAGTTAGTGATTGAGTAATCCTCCGTGTATCACCCATAAAGGGTATGATGAGGTTCGACATGAAGGGAAAGATCAACCCTAGATATATTGGACCTTTTGAGATTCTTCGCATAGTTGTTGTGGTGCCTTATGAGTTAGCTCCACCTTAAGATTTTACTGCTATCCATCCACTTTTCCATGTCTCTATATTATGATGATACATTCCTCATCCATCTAATGTACTTAGATGGGACTCAGTCTAGTTGGATGAGTGTTTGACCTTCGTGGAGGAGGTTATGCTTATTTTGGCTAGTGATGTTAGGAGGTTTTGCAC
>NW_025881885.1:0-1530 GCF_002878395.1 Capsicum annuum
GATAAGCCGTCAAAAGTTGCCGTCAACCTAAGACAGGACTAGTGCAGATTTGAAGAAGACCTAACAACATTCTTGATAAGTGTCAGGATCCTGATAAGGCGTCACCAATGGTCGTCGTCTATTTCGAGAAAAAGCTGTAACCTTGATTTTATTTCCTTATTTAGGGTAAACTATTTAAAGCTTTGTTTTAGGGTTTTCTAGACATGAATTAACATTACTATTGTCATTTTTTTCAGACAAGGTCGACACCTTGAGTTTTGGACAACATATTTTGATATTTTCTCTCTTTACCTCTTGACTTGAACAACTCAACTATTTTTGAGAGATTATTATCAGTATTCTGGGATTTTTCCATTATGATCTAATCTGCGATTCACTAAGTTATTATTCATCTCTGTAAGTTTATCTTTCAAATCATGAATTCAATTATGTGTTTTGTTCGTTACATCATGAGTGGCTAAACTCCATTATCCTGAGTTATGGGATATAGGGTTAGGTCTTGATGAGGTACTAAGTATTCAAGATTCAAAAGGTGGTAGGATTTCTTGATAATTCTGAAGTTTTAATTAATGTCCGTTGGTTGCAAACAGTAGACACACCTACTTTGATTTGCTTGAGAAGGAAATCAAATATAGTAGGACGTGAATTATCAACAGTGACTCATAAATACTTCGTTTAATAATCAGCACTGTAACAAGGTTGGTTAACCTGAGGTAAAATCTGGGCAGTAAATAGAAATTCCCTAAGTCCGAGAGGATTAGGGAATTAAATGCTTAAGTAGGTCGAGAGATATTTAAGCATAACATCGATAAAGATAGCTTGTTATCCTACCAATTTGTGAGAATCTTGAATCACTTTTAGCATCTATCAAGTACCGGAAGCCCTAGTGAACATAATTCTGGTTATTTCATAAACTCTTGATTTACAAACACCGAAAGTAAAGTGACAAATAACAACTTGTTAAACCTAAACCCCAATTTCAGGAAACATTAAACTGTCAGTGGATTAAATCGCAAACAACTTGAGTTCACACCATATTCCCTGTGGGATTCGACCCCAACCTAGTTGAGTTTTATATTGACAACGATTGCTTACACCCATTCAAGAGTGTAATTTGAGCGTTATAAAAAATGGCGCCGTTGGCGGAGAATACGGTTGTAAGCTGAAGTTTGTATGTGCTAATTGACTGTTAGTTAAGTTTCCTAGATTTACGTTTATTTGTTGTTTTTGTTTATTTGCAGGATTTTATAATGTGTGCTAAGCACCAGAAGTTCTGGAGAAACATTATTACCACTAAATTCGAAACCGCAACGAATAGGAAGAATGATAGAACAACAAGAGGCTGACAGATTGGCAGCCTTAGTTAAAGCTCAGGTGAATGTGCAAAATGTCGGGCAACATGCACGACCTCCAAACCCTGAGGACGAAGATTTGGGGGACGAGGAGTTATTGAACCCTGGTAACCCAAGGCGTACAGAGCAGATAGCTGCACAAGTGCCACGTAATGTTAACCGGAACCGTCTGTTCCAA
>NW_025881886.1:0-1031 GCF_002878395.1 Capsicum annuum
CATACCTCCTCCAGTTTAGTAAGCAGAGACTTTTTAACATTCAAAATTTGAATATTTTCCCCTTTCATTTACTATAATGTCTGATAAAGATTCAATGAATGCAGTTATTTTGAGAAATTTTTTGTTCCATTTTCCCTAAGCTTCTTCTTGATGAACAAAGTTAAGATTTTTATCCATTTTTTCTAATCATTAGAGTCAAAAAGAGCAATTATGTGTGTTGAAATTTGATTAGCCAAGAAATGCTATTCTTGAATTTACCAATATGAAGGTGTCATTGTACACAGCTGAAACAGCCTACAGGGTAGCAGGTACCTGAGAGAGCGCGGTGCACTAAAGCTCGCACGAAATTCGGGGAAGATACTATTTTCCCTAGACCTTTCTTGATAAAGTTGAAATTTTTATCCACTTTTTTTATTCCTTAAGAGTCAAAAAAACAATTTGTGTGATGAATTTGATTAGGCAAGATTTGGTTTGCTTGAATTATAGCAATATGAAGTTGGCATTGTACTACACAGCTAAAATAGCCTACAGGTTCTGGAGTTCCAAAGCTACATGGGGGTCTCAAGTTAGTGCAAAGAGTAAAATAAAAAGTTGTAGGAGTGAATTCATAGGCAATAAAAAACCTAAAGTGAAGTTAACTGACCAGCAAAAGCAAATCTTGGAAGCAATTTCAAAAGGGAGTTCTATTTTCATTACTGGTTCAGCAGGGACTGGAAAGACCTATTTACTTCAGCATATCATTAGTAAACTTAGCAAGATTCATGGGAAATCTCGAGTTTTCGTTACAGCTTCAACTGGTGTTGCTGCTTGTTCACTCAATGGACAGACCCTTCATTCATTTGCTGGTATTGGACTTGGTGATGCTAGTAATGTGGATTTGCTCTCTAAGGTTACATTGGATAAGAGAGCGTATCGTAGATGGAATAAAGCTAGGGCCTTGGTTATCGATGAAATTAGCATGATTAGCGGTGAGGTTTTTGATAATCTTGAGTTCATTGCAAGGAGTATTAGAAGTGAAGAATTAGGCTGTG
>NW_025881887.1:0-1008 GCF_002878395.1 Capsicum annuum
GCAGTTTCTTGAACCAAGTCGTCATCTTCTCTAATAACAAACAGCTTAACATCTGATTCAGCTAAGCTCCCCAAGTAATTCCCCGTCCAATTAGCCATGGGGAGATCAGTCATCACAAATATATGGATTTGTTTTTGTCCTGTTTGCTTCAAGGATTCTATCTTCTGCTTCAGACTAAGAAAAGTAGCTTTATGGTGGTTCTTGAATTGTCCATCTAGTAGCCTGAGCTGTGCACAAAGAAATGGACCCTTGATAGTTTGAAGAGCAAACTTCTTGCCGGCATTTATTATTTCAGGAACAAAGGGAAGGAACTCAATCTTTTCGATTAAGGTCTGTATGATGGAATCATTAGGAGCTTCATGAATGTCAATATGGGATTCAGATCCCTTATAAGGAGCAGTAAAAAGGCTTCCAAATGCCAAAACAGTCGCTGATTCTGCGGCAGAACCAGGACCAAGAGTTTTATACACATCTTTTCTTCTCCTAATAAATGAAATCTTCTTTTTCTTCTTAAGTTGGTCATCAGGTTGAAACGAGTCTAAAGCCCCATCCTCACCATCTTTTTGATATGTCCAAACTGTAGTTCTACAATCTTCTTCTAAAGCAGATAAACAACCACTGAAACTACCATAATAACCAGACAACAGAGAACCACATTGCCAAAGGCTCTCAGATAAAGGAGATGGTATATTTTGGTCCTTAGAGCAAATAACATCCAAGTTTATACCACACCAGGTGGACACAAAAGCCCGAAAATCTACAAATCTCACTGTTGAATCAGAAACAAGTGGTGAAAGGTCAACTATATCGGCCATGGATACGTATCTGCCACACACAAAGTATGCAGATTATTAGAAACTTCTTAATACTCGGTCCAAGAAAGTAATTCCATCTTTATTCAGTTAAAATCAAAATGCACAATGAAAGTACTAATAGTTAATATTTTGTAACTTATAAAGTCTGATACAAGCACGATCATGAAGATGAACGTTTTTGAGTATTTTGGAT
>NW_025881888.1:0-1381 GCF_002878395.1 Capsicum annuum
ATTATTCCATGAGTTATATGGGATCCGTCCTTGACTTGTCGGCCAAGCCCCCTACCCAAATTTTCCTCAAGGCTTAGAGTATCGGTATGGGAGACACGCCGGTCCACAAAGCAGAGTGCCATAATTCTCAATCATAATAATATATCATGGTAGGGCACAAAACCACAAAGCATGGCCCCTAACAATAGTCCCAAGTTGGGATGACATAAATTAAGGCACACAAGACCATAGAGCATGGTGCCAAAATCCCGAGTCGGCAAATCATGGTTTCCAACATTGAGTCTTTCAACTCGTGCTTTCTTCGGGTAACTATCAAACTCTCTTAAGCCCAACTTTTAGTTCCTTAAAAACATTCTTCATACATGTAAAATATTCAACACTTGTTCTGTTAAGGGCATACTATCTCCGGGAATCCTCGTACCCCAACTTGTAAGTCATTCATGTCATACCCCGACTTGTAAGTCAAAACTCTTCTTCATAAACCTGATTGGGGATGTTTAAACATGATAAAATATTAAATCTTATCCCCATGGTGTTTAGAGTAGTCCCACACACCTTAGACTACTTAGTTCAAAGGATAGGATCCAAATCTTTATTTTGTTTCTTGGAAATCTTGAACTTAAACTATGGATTCTTGAGCTTTGGGAGGTAGATTAGGGTTTTTTCTTGATAAATTTGAGTGAATTTGGGCATATTATCCACAAAAGACATTTTAATTCACTGTTTACATGACTTGAGTTTGTAAGGAAAAGATAAGACTGCCCCTCAGAATTAAAAGTTTCAGTAGAAATACAAAATTTGAGGCTCACCGCTGAGCCCTATTGGTGCCACCGCTATAGGCACCGCTGAGCAGTGTAATCGCAGTGGCCTACTATTTTAGAAAATCCTGAATTTGAGTCTTTCCACTGAGCGCTATTGGTTCCACCGCTATAGGCACTGCCGAGGGTGTAATCGTGGCAACTTACTACTTCACACGAAAAATGCTATAACTTTTCACTCGGGTATCGGATTAAGGTGAATTAAAATTATTGGAAAGCTGAATCAACTATCTACAATTTGGTGGGGTCTTGATCTAAAATATTTCATGTATATCAAAAGTTATACAAGTTCAAAGTAGACCCTTGTTGAATCAAATACCAAACTCTGGACGAATCAACGATTCTTAGCTCAACTTTGCTCTCAGTAAATTCTATGAACATCTTTCACTTCGAGAGAACTTCATAAATTAGGATAAAAATCACGACACATGTATTAAAATATAAATTATGGGATTAGAGTTTGGACACATAGGAATGACGGTTTAATTTCTAGCTAAAAAATGTGGGTTGTTACATTATCTCCCCATATTTTTTTACATTTTTTTCATTGTTTTTCACATGTA
>NW_025881889.1:0-1845 GCF_002878395.1 Capsicum annuum
AATACATCGATATTGTTTAAAGTTAATTTTCATCTAGTACAAAATACAAAAATATAGTCTCTTTGTCTTATTTTATTCGACACTTATACTAAAAATAGTTGTTTAAAATTAATTATCATTCAATACAAATATATAAATATACTTCCTCCATTTTATTTTCTTGGCACTTATACTAAAAATAGTTATTTCAGTTTGCTTGTTAATTTATGAAATCAAGAGGATTTTATTGTATATTTTTCTCTTTCTACCCTTAATATTAAATAACTTCGTAACGTAGTAATAGTCAAATTCAGAGTTCAAAACTATTATTAATTGGGCTATTTAGTAAAAAAAATCTATATTAAAATTTTCGTCGGTAGTGAAAGTGAGGGAATGCGGAGGCAGCAGAGCAACTTCTTTCGATGAAAGCAGAATAGAAGATTAAAATGATCTGTCAAGATTAGTGACTTAATTGTTAATCATGATAATTTTTTATCTTTAACATTTATTTATATTTTATAAAACATTCTTTAATTTTTCTCCTTTATATATATGGGATTAGATATGTAATACTTATAACATAACTTTTTTCTTCACTAAATTTGTTTTTGATTTTCTCATTCAAATTCACATACAAAGGTTCAAATTGTTGTTTCCTGATCAACTAGAATGTTTCTCACAATTCTTTTTGTCAAATAATTTGTACCTAACATTGTGCTACTAAATTACTTTATCTTCAATCATATTTAATTTGTTTAAATTCGCGCAAAGCGCGGACAAATACACTAATATATATATATATATATATATATCTATATATATATAAAGGAGTCATTGGAGGCTGCTGATGTGGCATCTTTCAATGACCTCCATTTACATTTTTCTTTTCTCTTTTTTTTTTGGTCTTTTTCATCTATTTTAATTCATTTTATTGTGACAAAAATTCTAAGTTGTTTTAATATATGTATTAATGTTAGTCTTTATTGTGCAATTACAAAGGGTGATTATAAGGTAAACAAAAATGATAATTTTATTATTGGAATAGAAAAAGACAATGAAAAATTGTAACAACAAATCAATTGAAAAGAGTATAAAATATGAGCTGACAATCAAGTTTGATGACTATAGATAGCTTTGGTGTAGTTTTATTGTAGCTAATTGCGGGAAAGAGAATTGTTGATATCACGAGACATGAGCATCAACAAAATTTATGAATTATGCTATCTCCAGAAAAATCTATAATGGCATCATCCTCGCTGCATATGGCAACATGTCCGACAAAAGGTGCAAGCCAAGGGACCACAGGGAGACGAAACAAGGGAACTTTGGTTTCGTTGGATCAATTTTCTCTACAGGCCATAAGTCATGCTGGAGTACCCCCGTGCAATATTATCCTTTTTAACCACACACCTAGGATTTACATCTATCCTAGAAAATCTTCTAGGAAGCATTGAAGCAAGAAAGAAGAAGCATGAAGAAGAAGCACTAATGTAAAAATATAAGAAGCATGAACAAGTGTTGGCTTTATTATTAATTTATTAAGCATTTTAATTTCTTCTTGGTGTAACTATTCTTTAGGAAAATTTAGTTAATGACTTTTAGGAGAATTTCATAAGTTTGGAAATTGTATTAATTGTGTGTTAATTTATGGCTAAATTTTAGGAATCACTTTTATTTGTAATTTGAAATTTATGTCAATAATATTGTATCAATTTTTAAATTATTGTTCTTTTTAGTTTCTCACTCAATATTCGATGACTATATCGCAACTCAATTAAATTCGAATTCACATCAAAAAGTTCGACATTATAAATAAAGTGCCCTCCTAACAAAGAACTTCTACTGTTATTGTTACGCAATTTCGAT
>NW_025881890.1:0-2704 GCF_002878395.1 Capsicum annuum
AAGATTTATTGACAATAAATCTTGATCAGGAGTACACTTCAGATATGGTCATCTCCTCTGCAGGGGATTGCTTGGCTGGTGAGTCATAGGATATCTAGAATGATGAAGAAATAGATCTGGATGACTATTTGTAAAAATTTCAAACAACCATGGAAGAATCTTCCAGCACTGTAGAAAACAAAGGGGAAAATGGCATAAGAACGTGGAGGGTCTCGCCAATGTTGGAATTATTGAAATCTATGATGGCAGAGAAAATGAAAACAACTTAATGAAAAAGAAAGAGTCATTTGTGAATAGTAAAGGACACTTAGCTTTCTGAAAAAGCTAGGGTCGTTTATAGTAAAGGCCAATTGTGAATAGTAAGGGCCATTTCTTGTTTTGTCTTTTGTATAGAGCATCCATTATATAAGGAGCTCATTTCCATTTTTAAGAAGCAGGTTTTTAGAACCACCACTGTCTCTCTACTACTCTCTCTCTTGTAATATATATCTTGGTTTGAAATAAAAAGTTTTGGTCTAAGCATAATCCATCCATATTAAGGTTATTTTTAAATTTTTGCATTTTAATTTTAATTTAAACTTTATTATCTCTAGCCTATGATGGGATAAATTCCTAGTGTTGAACTATAGCAGAATATGTTACATGTATGAAATGACATCTTGTTATTAATAAGAATTATAAACCTTCGTTGTTGCAGAGGTTTGCATGTTAAAATGCTGCAGTTATGAGTCAAATCTTGGCATTAATGCCTGATGTCCCTGTAAAGGCCGATTAGCCAGGTGGGTGTGAAGAGCTGTAATTGGGACTTGGTTTAAGATTGACTCATGACCAAGGTTAACTAATATATAGTGAAGGTACCTCGTGTGACAGTGAAGCAATCCGGTTTTATGGTAATAATAATTATAATAATAATATTAATAACAACAACAACAACAACAACAATAATAATAATAAAATGATGATGATGATGACGATGATGATGAAATATTGTCGTATTAGTAGTTGTAGTAAAAATAATAAGCATGTAAATAAAAAATCTTATGGATTGATTTCAGATTTTTCGCTAATTAAAATTTATATATTATAGAATACATATGCATTTTATTTTAAGAAAATTTAAGGATAAGGAAAGAATAATAAAATGGTCTTCTTATAACAAACTGATATGATATAATATTTAAGTTTGAATTTAAATAGAATTTGAATGGAAATGAAATTTTATCTTCTTAACAGCTCCTAAATTTATAATATTTACTATTGGATATAAATCAATAATAATAATAATAATAATCTCTCTCTCTCTCTATATATATAAGCCCAACTAAAAGCAACAGGAGAAGTTAAGGCTTCACTAAAAATAAAACTTTTGGTGACACTAAATTAAAAAATTGCTTTTTAGCTTAAGTGATTAACAACTTAAAATAAGTGTTTATAAATTAAACAGATAAGTGTTTGGATAGAAGTGTCAAAACTGAAAAAAAGTTGTTGATGTGTTTGGTAAACAAGTGATGTTAAGCACTTTTTTGTTGTTAAAATGACATAAATATCCTTAAAGTTATTAATACCATAAATAAGGCAAATTATTTATAATTTTTAATTCTAAAATAAAACTTTTGTACAAATCTCCGATGTAATGATGGATTCGATGAAAACAAAGAAGAAAAATAAATTGGAAATTGGAGGGAAGAGATGAGGCGAAACGGCAAAGAGAAAAAAAAACAAGTATATATTTAAGGGTTAAAAGTTTAGGATATTGTTGGAATTGAAAGAAAATATAAGGGATAAAAAAGTAAATGTTTTGCTCAAACCTAAAAGAGTTTTAATCTAAAAAACAAAAAGTTGGGGTACCCAGCTTCTCACTTTTTATTTTTTTAATCAGTTTTTAACATTTTTTTAAACACTTTTTAATTTTACCAAATACTTTAAAAAAACTAAAAAAGAGATTAAAATCTAATTTGACCAAATTTTAATCCTATTCAAATGGGCTCTAAGAGTGTTTCCGTCGGTGAGATATTCGATTGCTGTTGCAGCCTTCCAAAGGTGACAACTCTTTGGGTTGCTGGGCAATTTGGAAGGGATAAAAGGTAATTAAGATGGGTTGCGTCGGATTGAGTTATGGTTGGGCTGGGTCAAATATTATAAAATTTTTGGGAAAATCGATCAGAAGTAGTGGGTTTATTTTTTGGAAAAGGACGCACTATAGCACTTTTAAAAATAAATAGCCCAAGTTTGAAAAAATTTCAAAAAGTGGCCTGTCGGATATACTATTTCCGCTTTATAACCATTTCGTAATTTGGGTCAATTTGGCTTACGTAATCCATATACAGTCCATATACAATATTGATACAGTATATATACAATACTGATACAGTATTCAACTTGGGCAATTCATCCCTTTTAAAAATATTTCAATTTTTTTTGTTACAAATTTTTTAACTGATCAAATATTTTTTTTTATTATTTTGAAATAATAATTAAATTATATAAAAATGATATAATTGTTAAATAGAATATCTATATAAAATATATGTATAGAAATTGTATAGTTCTATCAAATATGTTTATGTATAAAATATATAGAAAGTGTATGAAAATTATATAATTGTTGTATAAAATGTAAATGTACAGTTATTACATAAATTGTGTATCAAAACTGTATAATTTTCGCATAGAATATTTATATGTTTATGTTTGTATAGATACT
>NW_025881891.1:0-1493 GCF_002878395.1 Capsicum annuum
TTTAATGTGGAGATTTCGCTTTTGAGGTCTGCGATGGAGGGCTCAGAGGGAGGATTGAACTTTGCCATTACTCTAGTCATGGAGAAAGGCTGAACAATAGGTTTAGGTTTAGAAGTGCCTTCCTCGGAAGAGAGCACAAGGCGTTTAAGTTCTTGCAGGTACTTATGCCTGAGTTCTTCATCATCAATATGTTCGATGATGTCAAACAAGATCTCTTTTGGTTTGTCTGTAATGACATTGATGGTTTTACGGGAGCAGATACAGAAAGTGCTTTTGCACTCGCAATCTTGTCCCGATTGAGAGCTGTCAGACTCGTAAGCGGCGTTGATATAATCTTCGTCGCTGTAGTGATCTTCCGAAGAGGAATAAGAGTCTGATGCTTCAGAGGAGTCTTCCATTATGGAGAAGAGCTTTTCTTTGGTCTCATCAGGCAAATCCAGAAGGTTTATTTTCTTCTTTTTACCCGATGTGCAATCCTTTGCCCTATGGCCAGATTTTCCACAAGTCCAGCAGGTATCTTTGGACTTTAAGGAGGATTTTCGTCTGGTTTTGCGACGAGGTTTGTTAGATTCTTTATAGGAGTTCGACTCCTTATAGGAAGTCTTTCGTTTTGGGGAAAACCTGTTATGACGCTTTGGAGGCGCACGTTTATGCCTCCTGCTTTCATGGAGGTCAGTAAATCCGTAGTCGTGACAGAAAGTTGTCAGACCATATTTATGGTTCTGCTTAAGCTGTTGTTTTAGCTTAAGGTCAGTACAGAGTTCTATTCCTGTAGTGGTGATAAAGCTTACTAGATCACCGTAGGTAAGCATATTGTAAGGGATTTGACCCTCGAATCTATCTTTGAGTTTTGTTCGGACTTTGTCTGCGAACAACGTAGGAAGACCGCTGATAAATCTTTCTTTCCAGAAATCATTATTGCAGTCAGGTCGGATCATAACTTTGATCAAGAAGGTATCCTTATACCATCTGAAGTCTGCAAGGTTTTTGCAGCGAAGATTGTTAAGGATTTCTAGACTTCTGTCTTGGAAGAGTTTTGGCTCTCCAACGAAGTGTCTAGCTATGTGGTAAAGAAGGGTTGCACAAGCATCTTCTTGTGCTTCTTGAACTACGGTTTCCCGACCATCTATGGTTCGAGCTACCTGCTCAACGGCTGTGGCATTGTAGATGAGATTTTTCTCATCTTCGGAGACATAGTTGTCCCACCAATGTTTAAGCATACCGGTAAATCCCGAGACAATCATGGTGGCGGCTCCTTTGTCAGAGGAACCTTTGATTTTGTACGCGGTGATGGCTACTGCTATCTCATGGAGTTTATTGTAGATCTGGTGTTCGGCCAGACCATCAATATTCCATTCAGTTATGCCTCGCCCATCATGACTGGATGTAGAGAGGAAGGGATTCTCTTCAAACTGTACATCCGGAGGAGAGGGTTTGCGGTAATAATTTTTTCTAGTGGAAAATCGTTCACTAGATAATTTAGAGAGAGAACC
>NW_025881892.1:0-2258 GCF_002878395.1 Capsicum annuum
TATCATTAATTTGAACCATTGAAATTTTAGCTTTGAGCTTTTAAGCATGTCAAAATTTTAATTATTGTTTAATTGATAAAACCCCCCATTTTATCTTTGCGCAACATTTGCTTAAATTCAACTTGTAGCTATAGTTTTAAATTAGTTTAATCTCCACTCACATTATTCCTTGTGGATTCTTCCCAGACTCCAAAGTTGGGTAAATATATTGACGACGACTGCCTTGCACAAAATTGATGTGTAAGTTGAGTGTTATCATCTGCTTCTGCTTCCCAAGCAGTACCCTCAAAACACTGATTTTGCCACAGAACTTTAAACAAGGGAACTTTTAGGTTCCTTTGTCTATGGATCTGATGATCAAGAATTTCTACCAGAACCTCTTCGTATGAAAGGATATTCTGAATATTTGTGCTTTCTGGTTGGACTTCAATAACTGAATCATCCATTCACTTCTTTAATAAGGACAAATGGAACACTGGGTGAATTGATGAAAAGTCTGCGAGTAGCTCAATCTCATATGCTACCTTCGCCACATGACTCATTATCATATAGGGACCCACGTATTCGGCATTAAGCTTCCCTTTTTTCCCAAATCTCTTCACTCCCTTCATCGGTGAAACCTTCAAATACACAACATCATCTAGTTCAAACTCAAGGTATCTCATTCTTATGTGTGCATATGATTTTTGAGGACTCTGAGTTTCCTTCAATTTCTCTGGAATCAGCTGAACTTTCTCCATTCCTTCAAACATCATATCTAGTCCAATCAAAGTGGCCTCATCCACTTCAAACCAACCTAAGGTGATCTACATCTTTGCCCATATAGAGCCTCAAATAGGGCTATCTAAATACTAAAATAGTAACTGTTATAACAGGAAAACTCAATCAATGACAAATGTCATCCCAACTCCCTTTAAAATCAAGAACACGAGCCCTCAACATATCCTCTAGAATCTGGATGGTCTTCTCTACCTGACTATCTTTCTACGGTAGAAAAGTTAAACTAAGATGAACTTGGGTACCATCACTGTTCTTAAAGGCTTTCAAGAACTGAAAGGTAAATTGACTACCCTTATCTGACATTATGGACAAATAAAATCCGTGCAATCTAACCAACTCTCTAATATACTGCTTAGCATAATCTTCAGCTATGTAGGATGTGTGAACTGGCAAGAAATAGGCTGATTTTGTAAATGTATCTACAATAACCCAAATCGAATCATGTTGTCGACGTGAATGGGGTAATCCTATCATAAAGTTCATGTTCACCGCTTCCCATTCAAAGTGGGAATACCAAACTCCTGCAATGTGCAACCAGGTCTTTGGTGCTCTACCTTAACATGGGGACAAGTTGCATACTTGGCTATAAATTCTGTGACATCTTTCTTCATACCACTCCACTAATAGTCTTTCCATAGATTGCAGTACATCTTTACGGCACCTGGGATAATGGAGTAACGTGCACTATGTGCTTAACACACTCATGTCGTAATCCTTCTGCATTTCTAACCACCTTCTCTGACAAAGATTTAACTCTCTCTGAGTGAACATATACTCCAAGATTTTTTGGTCTATAAAAACATCAACATGCACCCCATAAAGATAGTGTCTCCAAATCATTAAGGCAACCACAACAGCAGCTAGTTGAAGATCATAGGTAGGGTAATTCAATTCGTGAGGCTTAAGATGCCTAGAGGCATAGGCTATAACTGTACCTCTCTTCATCAAAACACAACCTAGTCAATGCACAATCGTAATGAACCATCTTTCTTTCGCACTAATAGGAAGGGAGTGCCTCATGGAGAGATACTAGGCCTTATGAAAAATTTATCTAAGAGGTCTTTAAAATGCTCTTTTAACTCCTTAAGCTTGGATGGAGCCACACGATATCGAGGAATAGAGATAGGGTAAGTATCTGGGAGAAGGTTAAAATCGAATTCTATTTCCCTATCGGGAGGTACACCTAGCGAATCTTTAGGAAATACTTCAGGAAACTCATTGACTACAAAGACTGACTGAACTGTTGCAGCCTCAAACATAGTATCTTTGACTCGACCTAGATGATAGATACACCCTTTTGAAATCAAACATCTGGCTGTAGGATAGGATATGAAATGACTCTTTAGAGACGCTGAATTACCTTCCAGCTCAAAGACTATGATTGGCTCATTTGGAAACTGAAACTTCATCACTCGGGTGTGACAATCTATAGATGCATAATAAGAATGGAGCCAATCCATACCTGGAATAAGGTCAAA
>NW_025881893.1:0-3674 GCF_002878395.1 Capsicum annuum
ATTTGATTATTGGGTTCGTGGTGAACAATGAGATTATACTAAAAGTGGATTTTTATGAGATGAGCGCATATAATCTAAAGGGAGTATTATTTAGCACTGAATGGGTAAGTTACTACGGTTTCTTACCTAAAAACTACGTGCCACCATTGATTGGGCCTGAGGCCAAATTTATGATTGGTCCTAAGTCCGAGTTTATATTGGGCGTGAGGCTGAGTTTTGTTGAGTGAGCACTAGACCAAGGTTATACTCCCTGGCAAAGAGTATGACGCTCCTCCCCAATGTGGGGTCTCTTCCTTAGAAGGATAAAACATTGGACTCCACGTAGCTTGCATGGTTTATGTCGGTCAAGAGAATCTCCCTTGACATTTAAACTTTGAGATCAACTACTTCCTTGGAAATTAAATTATTTTCCCTTCCTATGAGCTATTTTCCTAATGGTAAAGTTGCAAGGTTGTTCCCTAATTAAAGTATTTCCTTGATATGAGTTATTTCCCTAAATGAAAGTATTCTCATTTGATATGGCATTTTCCATGAAGCTTTGATATAAGTGATTTCTCTAAATTAGAGTATCTTTCCATTGAGATTGAATGATTTCCCTAAAGCTTGAAATGAGATATTTTCCTAATGTGAATGAAATGCCTTCAAGTATGTTTCCAAGTTATATAATTCCTAATCTAAAGTATTTGAGTTCAAAAGAGTTATGAGTTCTTGTGCATTAATGAAGTTTTACTCTCTATGAGACATATGCATGAGTTGAAAGTACTGTTTAAACTTTCTTAGTCTTTGAGAATTTAGAATAATAGAAGAGTTCTGATTTCAAGGTTAAAGAATGGTGACTCAGAGATTTGTGTTACATGCTCCATCGTAAATGAGTTGTGAGCTTTATATTTTATACTTGTTCAATCCATGAGAGTCATCCAATACTGCATGCATAATTTGATTAAAGAAGATCGATACTGTTTTATATACATACATTCACCGTTGCATACTCAGTAAATTCCAAGTGTTGATCCACATATATGTCTATGTGCTACATTATCTTATAATATAGGTTTAGGTGCTCAGTCCCAACCACGTTCGTAATTTCTCGAGTACCTCTAGCTATATTCCAGTAGTGGTGAGTCCTTATAGTTAGAGGGCCTATATTCAAACTTTTCAGTGCTTGAGAGACTGTGTTTTATTTTTAGTTCATTCCAAGTTAGTTGGGGGCCTGATCCAACAGCTCTCTAGATTATGGATTTGTAGAGGCTTTGACAGACTAGTATCAGGCTTTGGTTATGTTGAGGGTTTAGTATTATGGTCTTGTTGAGATTTTTTATTTTATGGTTGTTTGGACTGAGTATTTTTCCCCTCCGTATTTCCTTTCATGTGATGTAGCTATGCTAGTGTTTGAATTATGCCATCTTGAAATGAGTGTTATTAGTAGAAACTGGCTCAAAGGGTTAGCTTGGGGCTACTTGTAGCCTCAAGCATCGTGTGGCATCCCGGGAGGTGATTTCAGGTCGTTACAAACTTGGTATTAGAGCCTAAGGCTTCTAAGGAGTCCTAGGGAGTCTGACAAGCCGTGTTGAGTAGAGTCTTGATCATCGGTGTGTAGCGCGCCATATCTATGAGCAAGAGGCTACGAGACATTTTTGAAAAAAGTTATTTCTTTCTTTAAGATTCTATCATGGCTACAGTTGTCCCTCTCATCTAATGATTCATGCTTTTTTATTTTCAAAAATGCCTCTTCATAGAGTGAATATCCCAGAAACAGTGACGAGAAATCCCCACCTGTTGATCCTCTGAGTAAGACGGTGTCCCATGCTGAGTTTAGGACGGCCTTTCAGGTGTTAGCCCAAGTGGTCACCGCAAATGTTCGGTCCAATAACCAGTCCCCAATTGCTAATTAGTAGAAAGGTGATGGAGTCACAACTAGGATTCATGAATTTATGTGGATGAACCCGCCTGAGTTCTATGGGTCAAAGGCAGATGAGGACCAACAATTGTACTTGGAGGAGGTGAGAAAGATCACATATGTGATGTATATTTTGGAAGAAAAAAGTGTTGATTTAGCATCCTAAAGACTGAAGGACATTACTTATGATTGGATTATGTTGTGGAGGAAGGGTAGAGGTGTGAATGACACTCCTATAACTTGGCAAGTGTTTTAAAATGCATCTTGGACAAGTTCTTTCTGCTTGAGATGAAGGAGAAAAATATTGAGGAGTTCATGAACTTGAGGCAGGGCTCCATGACTATTAAGGAGTACTGCTTGAATTTCAATCAGTTGGCCAAGTACGCTCTTGACTTGATTTCCGACACCTGGGCTTGTATGAGTAAGTTTGTGACCGCTATTTCTGGATTAGAGCTAAAGGAGTGTAGGACAATGATGTTGAATAGGGATATGGATCTTTCTTGGTTGATGATGGATTCCTAACATATAGAGGCGAATAATCTTAGATAAAGAGAAATAATAAGGGATAACTAGAGGGTTAGATCTGAGCAGCAAAAGTTTAGATGACCTAGGTTCCATAGAGAGAACTGCCCTCAGTTTTAGAGACGTCTGTCTATTCTAGTTCCTTCATTAGCTAGTGCTCCTACACCTAGAGGTTGGCTATAGCTAGGGAGTAGGCCTTTCATGTCTGGGTCACAGAACAGTATTGGAACAGGCACCGTTATCCTCCTTGTGCTAAATGTAGTAGGAATTATCTTGGGGAGTGTTTTGGAGATCTGAGGGGTTGTTTTGGTTGTGGCAAGTAGGGCCACAGACTTAGAGATTATCCCCATGCTAGACAGTGGAATAGAGATGCTCGAACTTAGGCACAGGATGCTGGTGCACCAACTTCGGTACCCCATCCCACCCCTGCTCAGGGCGCTTCTTTTAGCATAGCTAGCGGTCAGTGCTAGAACAAATTCTACGTCTTTTCATCCCATCAGAAGCCGGAGGACTCTCCTGATGTTGTTACTGGTATGCTCCATGCCTTTTGTCTTGATGTTTATGTGTTGTTGGACCCCGGGTTAAATCTCTCTTATGTGACCCCACTTGTGCCTGTGAACTTCAAAATAAATCCTGAAAAGATTCTTGAGCCTTTCCTAGTTTCTACACTAGTCAGGGAATCTATTGTTGCTAAACAAATGTACAGAGGTTGCCCTGTTACTTTACTTTATAGAGTCATACTTGCGGATTTGATAGAGTTAGACATGGTGGATTTTAACCTTATTCTGGGTATGGATTGGCTTCATTCTTGTTATGCATCTATAGATTGTCATAAACGTGTAGTCAAGTTTCAGTTCCCTGATGAGCCAGTGTTTGAGTTTTCTGGGAGTTCGGTATCCCCAAGAGTTATTTTATCTCCTATATCAATGCCAGAAAGCTAATATCCAAAGGTTGCATTTATCACCTAGTTAGAGTCAAAGACACTAAGTCTGAGACTCCAACTATTCAGTCAGTCGATATTGTTAATGAGTTTCCAGATGTCTTCCTGGAAGATCTCCCAGGGGTACCTCCCAATAAACTAATATCGACCTATTTGTATTCCACCATACCATATGGTACCTGCAGAGCTTAAGGAGTTGAAGGAGAAACTCAAAGATCTTTTAGACAAAGGTTTCATTAGGCCCAATATTTCTCCTTGGGGCGCACCTATTTTATTCGTGTGAAAGAAGAACGGTTCTTTGAATATGTGCATTGA
>NW_025881894.1:0-2201 GCF_002878395.1 Capsicum annuum
GCAGGGGCCATACGGTAAGGAGGAATAGAAATGGGCTGAGTATCAGGAAGAACATCAATCCCAAACTCTATCTCTCTATCAGGAGGTATCCCTGGAAGATCATCCGGAAAGACATCAGAAAACTCATTGACGACGTTAACAGACTGGAGAGTTGGAGTCTCAGACTTAGTGTCTTTGATTCTAACCAAATGGTAAATACACCCCTTAGAAATAAGCTTTCTAGCTCTGAGGTAAGAGATAAAATGACTCTTGGGTGACACAGAATTCCCAGACCACTCAAACACAGATACACCCAGAAACTAAAACTTGACCACTCGGGTCCGATAATCAGTAGAGGCATAAGAAGAATACAGCCATTCCATACCCAGAATCATATCAAAATCTACCATGTATAACTCAATCAGATCAGCCAACAAGACTCTATGAAGAACGGTAATAAGATACTTTTTATACATTTTCTGGGCAACAATTGAATCACCCACTGGGGTAGAAACTAGGATAGGCTCAGGAATAATCTTAGGACTCATTTCAAAATTCACAGTAATCAAAGGTGTAACGTATGAGAAACTGGATCCAGGATCCAACAAAGCATACACATCAAACTGAAATATACGAAGCATACCAGTAACAACATCGGGAGAGTCCTCCTATTCCTGGCGGGATGGTAAAGCATAGAATCTATTCTGGCGCTGTCCTTCAGCATTTCTAAAAGAGGCTCCCTGAGCTGGGGCTGGGCGAGTCGTTGGAATTAGAGCACTAACAGTTTGAGTCTGGGTCTGAGGGCGATAGTCATGACGCCCTTATCCATCTTGTGGACAATCTCTAACTCTGTGACCTATGTCACCACATCAGAAACAACCCCTCTTCTCACCCCAACACTCACCCGAATGAGCCCTACCACACTTAGGACACAGGGGACGATTTGGCTTACTGCCAGCACTGTACTGGAACCTGGATGCATATGACCTGCTACCTTGCTCCTGCCTATCTCTAGGCATGGGAGCACTACCAGATGATGGTGCTAGCATAGACAAACGATCCTGATACTGAGGGCGACTCCCTCCCTACGATCTAGTCTGACCCTGTTCGTACTGCTCGGACCTAGCTCTCTTATTCCCTTTTATTCTATCTCTCTCTTTAATCTTGTCTACCACAATCTGTTGGGCATAAGTCATTAGCTTAGAAAGATTCATCTCACTATTCAGCATAGCAGACCTACACTCCTTAACCACATAACTAGACACTCCAGTCACAAACTTACTCATACTAGCCTGATTATCAGCCACTAAGTCAGGAGTATACTTGGCCAACTGATTGAACTTTAGACAGTACTCCCTAACAGTTATAGAGCCCTGTCGCAGGTTCATAAACTCTTCCATCTTCAGCTCCCTTATCTCCAAAGGGAAAAACTTATCTAGGAATGTATCCTGGAACTCTTGCCAAGTTATAGGGACAGCTCCCTCACCTCTACCTTTCCTCCAAGAAATAACCCAGTCATAAGCAAGGTGTTTCAACCTATACGCAGCCAACTCCACACCATTTTCCTCAGATACATGCATCACCTGAGTAATCTTCCGCACCTTCTCTAAAAATAACCGTAGATCCTCATCAGACTTGGAACCATAGAATTTTGGTGGATTCATCCGCATGAAGTCACAGATCCTGGCAGCAGCTGAATCACCTCCCTACTTCTATAGAGCTGGGGCTGGGTTGGCCTGAACATTTGCAATAATAGCTTGGGCCAGCGCCTGAAAGGCTGCCCCAAATTCAACATGAGACACGTTTTCATTCAATGGGTCAGCGGGTTGAGGTTGCTGACCATCATTATTTCTTCTCGCTCGACGTGGAAGCATATTTCTGAAAGAGGAGAGCATGAATCAATAACAGAGAGACACACTTTGAGCACGATAGACTTCTGAAAGAAAGAATCACACTTTTTTCTAAAATGTCTTGTAGCCTCTTGCTCATAGATATGACGCGCTACACACCGATGATTAAGACTCTACTTAACGCGGCTTGTCAGACTCCCTAGGATACCTTAAAATCCTAGGCTCTGATACTAAGTTTGTAACACCCCAGAAAATGGGTTTCGGAGCGTCACACGGTGCTTGAGGCTACGAGTAGCCCCAAGCTAACCCTTTGAGCTATTTTCATTCAGTTCAACACAAATCAATGGGGTTTCCATAAATAACCCTCAAATC
>NW_025881895.1:0-1053 GCF_002878395.1 Capsicum annuum
GATATTACATGATTCGAATTTAATTAAGATCCAATGAGATTTTTCTTGTTCATCACCAAACACAAACATAAAACTCATTAGCAAAAGTGACGACTCATTTATTTTAAAAAAATTCTTTTTTTTTTTTTGAAACTGTCACTTCCATTTTGAAACCTTTTGATTTAATAATTGAATTTTTTTTTATCTCTTTTGACTTAAAAGGGGGAGTGACAACTCGATCACAAAATTTTGAGTCCTTCTAATTACTTTCTTATCAAAAAGTTCGTGTTTAAGATCAAACTAAGACACATAAAACAAGACGAAGAATTTTACCCGCAAAGGATTGTTCATGGAATTACAATCGAGATTCTTCAGATTATATTTCTTAGTATAATCATCCCTATGTTCATTGCTATACCATAATTTGCTATGTTATACTTAGTGAATGAGGTAGTAATAAATCCAACCATTACTATAAAAGCTATCGGGCATCAATGATAACCAGAAGCCCTTTTTTTTACTTCCAGGGCATGAACTGTTCTGGTGTTCATTCCTTACACCAAACTATCGTTCAGATTGCATTATAATTATGCAGCACTGGCATTTGACAGAAGAAACTCAAGGCGCTTTATCATGTCAGTAAATTCCAAGTATTTTAAAACAAAGACAATTGATCAACATTTTTCTTTTTATCCACCATACAACATACTGTCCAAGCATGGCACAAATTATGGTGTATGATAGCATGTAAAACAAAAACAAAACAATAGTAAGTTTGAATCTAGCTATTAGAATGTAATCCTTGATTTATTAGTTCTTTGTTAAGTGTATGAATGAATTGAATACTATTACAAATAGAGAGTTCTTGTTGTCAAACATTTCTGAGTAGTAGCAATGGACAAATCAAAAAGGACATCATTTTGAGGGTATGCATCAGTAGATCAAAGGAACAGGAGGAGCAAAAACTTCTTTACGACCAACAAAGTTTCTTTTAGTAACTCTGCTTGCCACATTTACACCATCGTTGGTTCCTGGATTGGGTGTCGGAGTATTAATTGGAGGACGAGTTTGAAG
>NW_025881896.1:0-2542 GCF_002878395.1 Capsicum annuum
CTCAAGGAAAAGCATATCAAAGTTATTGAACACGTATCTGAAAGACTGAAACCTTCTGTTACTTTTACTTTGGGAATTCTTCAGGTATGTCTTGAACTGCTGAACATTCTCCTCCGTAATAGTGCATCAGATCAGGTTGCTTCTTGAGTGCCTCCTCTGTGTTCATTACTCATATAATTTTAATTCTCCTAGTACTTATCGTGAATCTTGTGCAGGCATTGCTTACAACGATTCCGGGCTTTGATCAGTTGCTATCAGTTCTGAACATTAGGGGGACGACCTACAAATTTTCACAAGCGAAGGTTAAGCCCATAATCCATTTGTTCCAAGCCCATAATCCATTTGTTCCGTTCTTTCATTTTTTAAATATATTTAATGTGCTGCTGATATGATTTCTCATATGCCTAAGCCTTATTGGTCTTTTCTCATATCTTTGCCGTTAATGATTGCCAATAGACAATAAATCTACTCAGTGTACTAGACATCATCAATTTGCTAATCAAGGGTGGCCCAGAAATTGATCCTGAGAGAGATTCAGAAAAGGTGGCTAATAAAACAGTCTTGGTTCAGGTTTGTTCTTTCCCTCAATGTGAGAACTGCTTATGTTTGGATTATCACATCACTTCCCTAACTTATCTGTTTGATATTATAGAAAAAGGTATTGGACCATCTCTTAATGTTAGGAGTTGAAAGTAAATGTGCTCCAATACAAGTGCGTTGTAGGGTGAGTTGACTATTTCTTGATGCCTTCAAGTAGATGACTTTCTTTTCTAATTAATCAATTTTCATGATTTCTTTCTGCATTCTTAATAGTTGGTTAGGCAAAATAAAAAAAGAGAGTATAAGGGTATGAGGAGATATGCTGGTTACTACGACTTCTCTACTTCGAATGCCTTTACATTATAATGTAGTGAACATTGTTCAGTATAGATGCTGGCAAAGTGAAATTGATTCTTGTACCTTTATCTTCAAAACGGCTTTTATCGATGTCAGGCACTTCAGTGCATTGGTGATCTGATTGCGGATCATCCCAAGAATCTCGAAGAACTCACAAACAAAAGGCTCGGAGAGGAGCCTGCTTTGAATTCTGTCCTCCGGATACTTTCGCACCCTTCTAGTGAGCAAGAATCCATGGCAGTTGACTATCTTTTTAAGAACTGTCAGGTTGGCATCTTAACTGAGTTCTTGCTTACTGGTGAGATATTTCAAGCTGTTTTATATTGTGCTTTCAGAATGATTTTAGATATTGTTCAACAGAGCTTCCTTTACTACCTTCTTTGTTGGGTATATAGTTTTGTGTTATGCTTACTTGAAATTTACTCCCTCCATCCTATTTTATGTGACCTTTTACCAGGCACGAAGTTTAAGAAATAAGCAAGGACTTTGTGAAGTTTACCAAATCGTCCTTCTTAGAAAAGTAAAAAAGGAAAAAGGAAAAAGTAGTACTATCTTTAAAATTAGGTGGGACCAATAAGGATAAAAGATGAAATGTGCCTTTAAATAGTTACCAAATAAGGAAAGGTGACATTCTTTTTGGAACGGACTAAAAAGTAAAGTGTGCCACATAAAATGGGACAGAGGGAGTACCAGTTTTTACAGCATGTTCTGTATGATTGCTGCAGCGAAATCCGGGTGGCGAGACCATGTTGGCATCTACTCTAATTCTGGAGCCACATTCAATGATTCATGCCCCTTCTGAGAAGCAAATTAACATGTCATTTGGGAGGTA
The DNA here is from genome assembly GCF_002878395.1 of Capsicum annuum. Lineage (NCBI taxonomy): Eukaryota > Viridiplantae > Streptophyta > Magnoliopsida > Solanales > Solanaceae > Capsicum > Capsicum annuum. Next base: position 1,730 of record NW_025881896.1, read on the forward strand.
ATCTATGCTATTGAAAGTTTTACTTCCTAGTTTTGCTTTTAGAGTATTCGAAATGTCTTCTCATTGAATAAGATGTCCACTAATTACCCCCATCACCCCATAAATACATGTAGTGCATCCAAAATTAGAAATAAAAAGCAAAAAATAAAAGGAACACTTTAATTTGCTTCAAAATGACACATCTCTAGGCCCCCATCTATATTTTTCTCTCATTTTTTATTTTTTTGGCAGCGTGCTTCTACATGGTCTTACCACAGGTGAAAATGAAGGTGATCTTGAGGTAATGTCACAGGTTTTATACGCTTTCTAGATTATTCTCTGAAAATTTTGAATGGACATTTTTTATTGAAAAAGTTTCAAAATACACTTTAATGCTTGATCTTTATTAGAAGTTTGTAGTTTTCACATCTACAAGACTATTTGAGGCCCTAGACTCGTCCACTACACTTGATTCCGGATACATAATCCTTCAGTTCATGGAAGAGAAACAATTGACAAGGGTTACCTAACCTACGGATGTAATTTGCTTGCATTGTACTTCTTAAGTTGTAGAAGATTAAACATGGTACACTAATTCTAGAAAGCATTTTTACGGAGTTGTATGTAGGAAAAAGATTATATCAATACTTCTTAGAAAAAAACTTATATCAGATTAAAAACCATAAGGATAGTAATTTAGTCTATAAAATTTTGTGAGGGATATATTATTTCAATCTTGATGTAATGCTCTCTAAGGCAACAAATTCATTTTCTCTCCTCGACTAAGACGGTGTTTGGATTGGCTTTGTTTAACTAAAAAAAGTGCTTAAAAGC
>NW_025881897.1:0-2668 GCF_002878395.1 Capsicum annuum
GCCTTAATTGAGATTTAGGATTCTCTTGCTTGAAAAGTTGAGCTTTATTTTCTTTTGTTATATGGATTAGTATCTATGTTTGTTCAATTTTAGAGGTCATGAGTATTTTCCTTGTTGCCTCATCCCTTTACTTTCGCAAGCTTACGTTGTTTGTTTCTTGTATTAATTCATTGAATATGACCTTCTTCCTTTTACCTTTATTCATTCTTGTATGACCATAAATCATGAGGAATGTAAGTGGGTGTCTTTGCCTTTCATTTTATTTGTTGACTCTCGTTCTTGTCCAAGTGTGCTTATCATTGTCATTCAAAAATTTGTTCTTGATATTTTATTTTGTTTTGAAATATGTCACTTTTATGCCTTGAACGTATATTAATTTCTTTATCTTTTCTTTGCATGCAAAAAATATTTCGAGTTCAAATGGATTCCTCTCCTCTTGCATTTCATAATGGGTAAATGATGCTCAGCCCTTCGACTCAAGTTTGAAGTTTAAAACCAGGGTCCACTACATGGCGTGCGGGTGCTAGAAGATAGATGAAGAAGGAAAATGGGTCAAAATCCATTGATGAGGTCACTAAGAGACTTGAAAAGTCTCGATTTTTATTATTGTCTTCTTCTTATTTATTCATTTAATCATTTACTTATTCATTTATTTGAGGCCTCGAAGCCAAAGTTGTATTTAATATAGGTGAAGTGAGACTCGAGCCAAAGGCTCGAAAAATAGTTTAGAACAGGTGAAATGGGTCGGAAGCCCAACTAGACTAGGACAGGTCTCGTTGATTTGGGCCCAATGGCCTAAATCCTTTACTTTCTCCTCCCTTCCCCTTTATGTGTTTATTTGTTTATTACTTTTGTTTAGACTTAGTTAAAATCCCTACTAAGTCACCTAAATCTATTTTACACAAGTCTTTTTATTGAAAAAAATCAAATCACTATTTCAACAAATTAATCTTTTCGAAGTTAATCAAAAGACGATTTTCAAACAGTCCGGATAACCGCAAGTTAGTGGACGTTTTAGGTGCCTAACACCTTTCTAAAACGTTAATAGGAACCGCTTATCTAGAATCTCTAACTTAAAACGATTTTTATATTTTGAATCATTTGAAGTAACTCTCTAAATGTTTCTTAATTCCTTTTAAAAATTAAGTGGCGACTCTCTTCAAAAGTCAAGATTCCAGCAAAACAGCCATTAAACCCTAATTAAAGATTGCTATTTTAAGATTGTTTGTGCCATGAGCACCCTATGATAAGATTATTCTCAGATTTTTTATAAAGATTTGACCTTTTGGTCCTAAGCTAAGATAAATAATCAACATTGTTTACGACTTAAGGTTTAAAGAAAGAAAAGCATAATTGTTTTTTCTTGTAAACACTTGTGCTATTTTTGAAGTGAATTTCTTAAGATCCTGAGCATAAGAATGGGAGTAGTATTTAGCACCGAGATGGGTATGTTACCAAGGTTTCTGTAATACCCCAAGAATTTCAACTAATAGTAAAACCCTGCTTCAATCTCTTTAGAAATAAATTTAGTGATTTGGTAGTTACATGATCTAGTTTTATGATTATTAAGGCCTCAAAAGTGTCCTAGCTATTAGACGAATCAAAACATTCCTTGCCATTGAATTCTTGAGAAGGATATTAGTATAGTAAACTTTAAATGAGCATATATATCATTATACTATGAATTATTTATCTCATGACTAACCAACAGATAGATAATTGAATGATCTTTCCAACGATACCAATTTCGCCTAAATCTGATACCGGAGCAAAAAGTTATTCCCATTTTACTCCAGCATGTCAGCCTGAAAAACTGAGTGACGACATTTCTGATAACTTATCACAAGTGTGACGACTTATCACAAATGTCATCAGCCTTAGGCAAAATCCATCCCCCAGTGACGACATTTTTTGATAACTTATCACAAGTATGATGACTTATCACAAATGTCGTTAGCCTTAGGCGAAATCCAGCCCCTAGTGACCACATTTCTGATAAGTTATCACATGTGTGATGACTTATCATGAATGTCGTCAGCCTAAGGCAGAAATCCATCAATTCCAAACTCCCCCCACCTATAATGACATTTGTGACGACTTATCACAAGTCTAATGGCCTATCACAAATGTTGTCACCCTTAGATTTTCAGCAAATAGGAAGCGGTTTAGTAAGGGTATTTTGGTCTTTTTCCTTCACTTCCCAGGACTTATAACCCTCAAGGAGCATATTATCTTCCATTATCTTTAGTTAAACATCTCAAAATTCTCTGCACACCTTCAACCACAAAGTTAGAGTTTCAACATAAAAACCCAATTATCTAGAGATTCAACCGTAAGAATTCGATAATTCTTGCATATTTGAATTTCCCATTAAGATGGCTACGAGGGGCACCCAATAGTTCATGAATAAACTTCCGGAATTTTTGAAGTCATCCAAAATCTCCAAGTTTAAGGTATGTGATTTTGAACAAGAACATTCTTTTGTTCTTGTGCCCAAAATTTACATATTTTCGTAAAGTATTTCGTTAATTCATGGAGAATTCCTATCATGTTATTATATGATGAGTCTTTTTATGAAACTATGTCTTACCCAAGCTTTGAGTTGTAATATTATTATGCATATTAATGGTTTAAATTGTCAATTTATAGTTTAAGTTGCATAATTCAT
>NW_025881898.1:0-1998 GCF_002878395.1 Capsicum annuum
GCCAGTTCGGCTCGATGGGATTTTGGGGCGTGACATTTACTTTGAAGTATTTGTCTGCCAAAACGTGACAACGAGGCTGACGACTTATCAGATGTGTGACAGCCCGTCAGACCTGGTCGTCAGACTAAGGTAGTGAATGGTGAAAACCAGCCCAAAAATGATGACCTGGGTGATGACTTATCACCTGAGTGACGGCCCATCAACCCTGGTCGTCAACTGATGCAATTATGCAATTTTTTTTAGGTTCTTTAGGGGTATTTTGGTCTTTTCCTCACTCCAAAAACCTTTCACACGAATTAAATCACCCCTTAAGCGTTATTAATCAATCATTATCAGTTTTACAACATCAAAAACTTCCTCTTCACTCTCAAAATAAGATCAAAACTAGGGTTTTCTCCAAGAACAAGAAATTCAAGAAAATCAATCCTTAAGTCCAAGATCTCCAATAAATAAATCAAGATCTGTGATTCATCCATCATGATCTAGGTTCCATCTTTCAAATATTATAATTTGAGATACGCGGGGTTTACCTAAAATCTCATGGGAATAGAAATCATAATTTAAAGAATGGGGTTTTGGATTTATGAATATAATAATGTTTCAGAAGTTTTGACGGTATTGTTTTGGTCTTTAGACCTTTTCCCAAATTGATTTGAAATTGTATATATATATGTAAGCATGTGTTTTAAGGTTGATGATTGAATTGAGAGCATGACTCACGAAAAATCTCTCTCTTGTTATGATTTTCTTTTACTCATGATATGCTATGAATTGTTTTGAATGCATCTTGAAAAGCATGATATGAAATATCTTGATTAATGTTATAATTTGATTTATGATTTTGAATTCGAAAGAGAGAGTTATACATGTTGATAAAGGTTGAATATTCATTTAATGAAAAAATTTGCATGATTTGTTAAGGATTTCATGACCACCACAGGCTTATTGAAAAGATGAGGATTTTTGCATAGTTTTGACTTATGTTTTCGGAACATGAAATCTTTTGTACTATTTACATGCTTGGGTGGTCTGAACTATGTTTTGATGAAAGATCATGCTTGATGCATTATGGCTCAGAAAACATGACTTACAAGTCTTGGTATGGTGATACCAAAATAGACAATGCCATAACAGACTCAGACAAACATAGAAACCAGATTTTCATGACTTTAGATTTCAGAATGATATATGTTTGGAAATGGATAAAATTGGGCATAAAGAGATGTTAGGTGGTCCCTCGAAGAAGCCACGAGTTCAGATAACTCATTTTCCAAAACTGTGATTTGCCGATCCGGGTTTATTATATTATGATGGCCTAGTGCCCTGTGGCGTATAAGACTCAAACACTCCAACCCTTGTGGCACACTTGGGTTGGGGGCTTCCCCGCCGAGTCAATGGTGGACTCCATATAGCCCGTGGGGTTTTAGACTTGTAGGGGTGTACCACCTAACTTAGAAGTAATACGAAGATTAGAAATTGCATTAACAGAAAGGTTTTTATGGTTATCAAAATGATGCCAATGTGTTTTGAAAACTATATTATGCATGATGTTTTGACAAATTGCTCTCCATTAATTTATTTATATAAAAGCTTTATTTTGGATTACTTTGCGTACCAGTACAACTGTATTGACCTCCTCCCCTCCCTCCAGGTCCTGAGGTACAGTCTAGGGGTTCTGATAAGCAGTAGATTTCTTCAGGCAGGAGTGAAGAGTACCGATTGGTGAGCCTTCTATATTTCAGAAGGCCAATTTACTTTCAGACATTTATGGTTTTGGTCTACTGGGGGCCTTGTCCCAGATTCAGACAAGTTTTGTGTCTTATGTAGTAGAGATTTCGCAGACGGATAGAGATGTTGTTTTATGTTGAAAAACCTATTCTAGTAGTGTTAAACAAATTTTAGATTTATGACCATGTTTCCGTTTAGCTATGTATTTCTGCATCTTCTTTTACAGTATGAATATTGTGCATGATTTCCAGATACAGAAGAGCGTTTAGG
>NW_025881899.1:0-1817 GCF_002878395.1 Capsicum annuum
CTCTGGCTGCTGCACAATATCTTCTGGTATAATCATATCTCTAGTTAATCTTATTTTTACAACTTGTATAACTGGTTTTATCTCGTCGTATAATATCTCTGCTGGTGCAGTATAACACTATATAAAATAGATTTCCTTTGGTTACTCTTTTATATATGTTGAATATTTTTTGTAATTCTTCCATAGTTGATAGTTCTTCTCCATCTTCGGTGTATATGGTATTTAATAATCCATCATCAAAACAAGTTTTTATTAAGTTTGTTATGACCTTGTAATCTTTGGGTTATATAGTTTGTGTTGGGTTCTTTAATATTTGTAGCTCTAGGGTTAAGCTTTAGAAAAGTTTGTACTCGGTAGATATTTTCTATGTATTTTTGGGCTGTATAGTTATAAACTTTTTTTTATCTTGGTTCAGACTATCTCGATATGTGGTAATTTGTGGGGGTATTTTCAAGAGTTTTTTTTTTGTATTTTTGGTGTAAATGGTTTTTCAAATGTCTTATTTAAGTTCATATTCTGGTATCTTTGTCCAATAACTCCTTTGCTTGTACCTGCAATGGTAGATTGATAAACGTTATGGGTTTTACGGAGTGTCCCAACGTCTCCTTCTAGCTTTGCAATTTTAATGTCTTCCAATCGACATAGCTCTACACACTTCTGAGTTAGCTGATTTGTAGCTACAGACTTCAGGTTATCTTAATTAGTCTTTAGCTTTTTTATTTCATTACCCATACTGTCCACTTTCATTGAAAGCTTAGTTAGGGTTTTAAATATCTTTTCTAAAGCATCAGCTTCTATTATATCAGTCTGTATAGCTTTGTCTTGATATGTAATCTGCAATAACGTTTTTGTTAGTACTAATTACTTCAATTGTAAATGTAAAATTTAATATATTCAATACTAATCTCTGAATCTCTTTTGTTGTAACTGAATTTTGTATTTTCTTTGTTAGCCACCAACGTACCTGTGTATTATCTGTTCGTACAATAAACTTGTTATATACAATATATGGCTCAAATGTTAATAAACATTTATATAACGAACATAATTCTTTTTTATTTATTTCCCATTTTATTTCTATTTCATTAAACGTTCCTGAATAATATCTACAATGATGTTCTATTTTTTCATTTTCATACCTATATTTAACTACTCCTCCATAACTACAATCACTAGCATCTGCTTCTACTATATATATATATATATATAAATTTTCTATTTTCGTCTGCGAATTATAATTTTGGTAATTTTTTACAAAGTGTTTTTATTTTCTAGACTTGTTTTTTATCTTCTTCATTATAATTATATTCTACATCTTTTTTTAATTTTTCTGTAAAGGCTTTAGATTTTCTGCTAATTTTGGTATATATTCCCTTACTTGGTTTACTAATCCCAAAAATGATTGTAATTTTTTTTTGTATCTAATTCTTCTTTCGAATTTATTATTTTTTGTACTATATTTTGTTGCATTTTTAATCGACTTTTATCTATTTGTATTCCTAAAAATTCTATCTGGTTTTTTATAATTTCATCTTTCTTTTCACTTAAACTTATTTTCAATTTTTTTATTATAGCTGTAAATTGTTCTAATAATTTTAAATGTTCTTCTTTCTTTTTGGTATATAATGGTATATCATCTATATATACTATACAATTAGGTAATTGTTTAAAATAACTATCCATAAAATGTTGATATCCACCTGGTGCATTTTTATATCCAAATGGTAGTACATTCCATTCATAAAATCCTTGTGGTACCGTAAATGCGGTTAATTCCTTAGATTCTTCTTCTAACTTTAAATGGTAAAATCCTGATT
>NW_025881900.1:0-1205 GCF_002878395.1 Capsicum annuum
GATTACTCATCCGTTGCAATGGATCAGTTATATGTTGCATCAGATAAAATACTAGGTGCAGCAGATTAGTGTTGTTTTTATGGTTCCCACAGATTACTTATCCGTTGCAATAGGTCGGTTATATGTTGCAACAGATAACATACCTGGCGCAACAGATTAGCTGTCTGTTGAAACTGTTACATTACTGTCATGCATTAATCAATTATAATCTATGTTATGTTCCTATTAATTTAAGATAACATGGCTTCCAAAAGAAAAGAAATCGAATCAAGTCCCAGTAAAGGAACAAGTGCAGCAGCTCAGCTACATCCACCACTCTATGAGCTTGCTTTACAAGTGTTATCTCAATCAGGACAGAAGATAATGAACACGGGGGGAGGAATCTTTCAAAAGAGATGATCCAAATGCTAATAGCCCTTCCGCCGAAGAGTTGGTCAAAACATTCAGCATTGATCGTTATCCTGTGAGAATGTAGTGCGATGGTGCCACAGATTTAACAGGTGATCTCGTGGTTAAGTGTCACGCCTCAAATCCTATTGGGGCGGACTAGCACCCGTAACCGAGGAGGCCCGGGAGAACCAACTCATAACCTTATACTTCTCATGCATACCTCTATGACAACCCGAAATTCGAACAACAACATGTCGCATATAAAAGGAAATAATTACTTGTATAAGCTCGAGCACACATATATATGTATATACAATACTTGGCCATTGGATCCATCACGTCTATTAACAAAACACCACCTTGACTGTACATTAGGTCTACAAAGCCTCTAGATAATACACAGAGTTTAACTAAGGTTGGGACACACCCCGCCATATAACTAACTTCTATACAATACCAAAAGTGACTGTATATGACACGGGAAGCCCCAAAGCAAACTAGAGCTCACCAAAAGCAGCTGGATATCCTGGCTCCTACTTGAGTGGTGTATGAGCTGAGGTACTTGTGCCTGCAGCATGAAATGCAAGTGCCCCATGGGGGACGTCAGTACAAAATATGTACTGAGTATGTAAAGCTGTAGATAATCACATATGATATAGGAGCTCAATAAAAATCAGAAACAAGTGACTAAATCGTAATAGGAGTGGACCACACTTACTAAAACTTGTGACAACCTGTATATTGTATTTATTCAATCACTTTACCTTCGTTCTTATCATCTTTGTAATCATTACAGTACAGTAATGATTACAAAG
>NW_025881901.1:0-2487 GCF_002878395.1 Capsicum annuum
CGTTAGAGGAAATAGCGGAGAAGGATGTTGTCTCTTGGGTAGCTCACTGTCTCTATCAATTTTCAGTTCTAAACAAAAGAAGTTTGACCTTTGTAGTTTTGTTTGTTACTTTTTCCAATTGTAAGATGATTTATGTGGAAAGTGAGGTCCCTCTAAATTCTTGTTTTCTTTAACTTTAGCTTTAAAGATCCCATTTTTACTCAAGAAATCACAGTAATATGAACAATGAGTTGTCGAAGAAAACTAGTTTACCCAACCAAAAAGAATAAATTGCTCTCTATGTTTTAAAATAAATTTTATACTGTAAAAATAAAAGGTTGAAAGTTTAAATTTTGATTGAAGTGATAAGGCATTCACTTTAAAAAAACAAATACTAAAAAAGAAGTATTAATATATTTAAAATCAAGTGGGTCCAATAAAGGTAAAAAGGTAATTGTGCCTTTGAAAAATTTTCAAATAAGGAAAGACGACAGTTATTTTGGGACGGGCGACACATAATTTGGGTCGGAGGTAGTAACAGATTTTTGCATATGCATCCATTTAGGCTTATTGGGTTTCCTTTCAAATTGTTCTTACATTTCAACCATTTTTCATTTTGTGCTTGTAATGTTCTACTTCAAACAGATGTTCAAGAAGGGATTGTTCTTAATATTCATAAATGCAAAAGCACAAGTACAATAAGTCAAGTAAGATGGAACTCTTCGGCCATATTCTAATTCCATCAAGCCTCAGCTAACCGGAGGAAACAAAAAGGTACGACTTCAATACTGCCTCTCAATGATTGATCAGAATACAATCCACACAAACCCCATGTTTATGAATATGTTTAATTATGTTCATATCGATGAAAAGTGGTTTTTTTTGTCCAAAAAAGTTGAAAGGTACTACCTTCTTCCTGGGAGCATAAGCCAGATCCATATCGCTCTTACAAAAGTAAAAATTTTATTCCAAAGGTTATTTTTATGGCTGCTGTAGCACGTCCTCGATTTGATGAAAATGGAATTAAGTTGTTTTCTGGAAAAATAGGTATTTTTTCGTTTGTAGTTATGGAACTAGCTAAGCGGAATAGCAAAAATCGAACAGCAAGAACAATGGAAACAAAGCCCATTTAGTCAGTAACTAATGATATCACTAGAGCTTGCTTGATAGAGAAAGTTCTTCCTGCTATTAGAGCAAAATGGCCAGCTTCCGATTCAAATAATCCTATCTTTTTACAACAAGATAATGCAAGGCCACATATTGGTAACAATGATTTGGAAATTATTGAAGTTGCCCGACAAGATGGATTTGACATTAGATTGTGTTTTCAACCATTGAACAGTCCAGATTTAAATGTTTTAGATCTTGGTTTTTTATGGTAAATCTCTTTATTTTGAAGTTGGAGGTGTTTTTCAAGTAGTATCTAGAAGTACTGTACTACTTTTGTGTGTAGCCGTAGTGATCATCATGTAACTTTTACAATGATGTTTTGTCAAATATGTTAGGAGTACTATTTTTGTGTACAGACATGGTGATCATAATGTATTTTTTGTACTCATGAATAATCTACTGACAATGATATAAGTCCCACCAGCTTATATATACTTACACATCTTTTTCTAGCTTCATTGTTGTTTTATGCTTCTATTTGTTTCTTAATTTCTTATCACATAATATAGGGCTGCGTAAATGGAAGGAAGGAGAAAAGGGAAGTGGGAGTCATACTGTCACATTTGTATGAATTTTTATTTTTAAACTAGGAAGTCTATTTCGAGAACAATTAATTGAATGTTAAAGAGTTTGTGCAGACCAAATATATTTGTACAGCATGGGATGTCAATTGTTCAGGGGAACTAAATGAAAATAGTTGAAATCAATGTCGCGATTATGAGAGACCTTGGTTTATGCAAAAGGGCGTGGTACAGTTTCACTGATAAAAGCGGCACCCTCAGCTATTATGCAAAGAGCAGTAGCTACGCTCCATAAAGACAACATATTGGGCACGGTAACATTTTGTCAGGCTGCTCTAAGCTAATGGTGTCTATTACAATTCTTCTCTCGTGATGAAGAATATTTTCTTACTTGATGCTGCTGCATTCGAATTTGGAAAGCGAATTACACGGAGACTTGTTAATGTAGGATATCATATCATGTTCTATGTCGGAAATGCACTCCTATCAATGTACTGTGAGTGTGAAGTATTGACGAGACATATGACGCATTAGAGAAAATAGCGGAGAAGGATGTTGTCTCTTGGGTAGCTCACTGTCTCTATCAATTTTCAGTTCTAAACAAAAGAAGTTTGATCTTTGTAGTTGTGTTTGTTACTTTTTCCAATTGTAAGATGATATATGTGGAAAATGGGATCGCTCTAAATTCTTGTTTTCTTTAACTTTAACTTTAAAGATCCAATTTTTAATCGAGAAATCACAGTAATGTGAACAATGAGTTGTCAAAGAAAACTTGTTTACTTATATAGAACCAACCAAAAAGAATAAATTGCTCTCT
>NW_025881902.1:0-3747 GCF_002878395.1 Capsicum annuum
GATATTAGGATGACAGAAATGCTGCACGATGCTTTTGAGATGCAACAGGGGGTTCACTTAAGGGAAAATGTTGAAAATGTTCCTAATAGTGAAGCGGGGAATTTCTACAATGAATTGCATGCTGTTAGTCATCTTTTTTTTGACGGGTGTTTGCACTCTCGTTTGTCTGTTGATGTTAGATTATTAAGTATTAAATCTGATTGGAATATTACAGAAGGAGGAATAAACTCAATTATAGATTTTATTAAAGAGTTAGTTGACCCCAACTTGGAGGTTCCTGATTCTTTCTATAAGGCAAAAAAATTAGTATCAAAGTTAGATATATCATTGGTTTGAATTGATTGCTATGAAAATGGCTGCATGTTATACTTTAAGGGGGATGCTAACTTGGAGTTCTGTAAGTTTTGTCAGCACTCTTGATATAAACGTGGTTCTACTGGAAATAAAATTATTGTTAAAGAGATGCATTATTTACCTCTTATACCTAGGTTGAAGAGGTTGTATGCTTAAAAAAGCTCAGCTCCTCATATGAGATGGCACAGTGAAAATAGAAGGCCCACTGGTGTTATATGTCATCCATCTGATGGAGAAGCTTGGAAGCATTTTGATGTAACTTATTCGGATTTTACAGCTGAGCCACGCAATATTCGATTGGGATTATGTGCGGATGGTTTCTCTCCTTTTTCAGTTAGTGGTGCGCCATATTCATATTGGCCTGTATTTATCACTCCTTATAATCTTCTTCCTGAATTGTTAATGACTAGTCCCTATATATTTCTGAATTATGTTATTCCTAGCCTGCAGAATCCAAAAAGCGGAATAGATGTCTATTTGCAACCTTTGATCGATGAACTTCAAATTTTATGGCATGAGGGGGTTGAAATATGGGACATCTCTCTTAAACAGAATTTTAATCTGCGCGCATATCTAATGTGGACTGTAAATGATTTTCCTGCTTATGGAATGTTGTCTGGGTGGATGATAGCTGGAAAGCTAGCTTGTCCATACTACATGGAAAAATAAAATCTTTCACATTGAGACATGGCAGGAAAAATTCATGGTTTGATTATCATTGTTGTTTCCTGCCACCAGAGCATGAATTTAGGAGAATTAAGAATGAATTCAGGAGGAATAGAAGGGAACACGATGGTCTACCTCCTACGCTGTCTGGTCATGACATCTGGGAAATAGTTCAGGATTTGCCCAAAGCCAGTGAGGAACGATTGTACAGGCTTGATAGATATGACATTTCGTATAACTGGACTAAGCAAAGTATATTTTTGGAGTTAGAATATTGGCCAGATAATTTACTTAGACATAATGTTGATGCCATGCATACTGAGAATAACTACTTTGACAACTTGTTCAACACAGTTATGGATGTCACTGGCAAAATAAAGGAGAATCCTAAGGCCAGACTTGACTTACCAGAGTATTGCAACCGCAGAGAATTACACTTACAACAGGGGCCCAACGGCAATGTTCTAAAGCCCAAGGCTTGTTTTATATTCAAGTTGGACCAAAAGCAACAAATACATGAGTGGGTTTAAAGTTTTAAGATGCCCGATGGATATACCTCAAATTTGGGAAAGAGGGTTGGTATGACACAAGGAATCTTACATGGAATGAAAAGCCATGATTTTCATATTTTCATGGAACAATTACTTCCAATTTCTTTTATTGGTTTACCTGAAAACATATGAAAACCAATAGCAGAGATCAGTTTGTTCTTCAAAGACTTATGTGCCAGCACATTAAAAGAAGAAAATCTGGTGCGAATGGAAAGTAATATTATTGTTATCACCAACAAGCTGGAGAAAATTTTACCGCCAGTGTTCTTTGATGTGATGGAACATCTTCTCATTCACCTTGTGCATGAAGCTCAGCTAGGCAGTCCAGTTCAAATTAGGTGGATGTATGTATTCGAACGGTAAGCAGTTGCAATATATTTAAATTCATAGATATCTTTTTTATATATAGTAAACGTCTAACCTTACGATTTTACAGGACAATTGGAAAATTGAAAAGGGGTCCCAAAAACAAACATAGGGTGGAAGGTTCTATAGTTGAGGCATATCTTGCAAGAGAAATTTCTCAATTTTGTTCATACTACTTTCGTGATGAAGTTGCTTGTTCAAGAAACCGTTCGAATCGTCACCAGGACAATGTGAATGAGCCTCATTTGAAACCGATATCAATTTTCAATCAATATAGTTATAAGGCTAAAAAAGACCATAGCTCGCCGACTCACTCCCACGAAGCGCAAAGTATATTGCCCGAAAATTGAGGCATTTCTGAAGTAAAGAGATTAAAATTTTAACATACCTTATTTGGTTACTCTTTTCATTAAAGAAACTAATTGTGTTTCCCATGTTTGATATTCAGTTCATTTAAGACTCAATTCCACGAAAATCAAGTGTATGCATCCTTTGCAACATGGTTTAACAATGAGGTTCGTAAGTGTATTATTGTTTCTACAAAGTTTAAACACTTACACATTCTTTAACTAATATATATATATATATATATATATATATATAATATTTTTAGGTACACCATTCATGAAATGCAGCCACATACGATCAGCTCTTGAGAGATATTTCTTTGGGTCCAGTTGAAGCTAATGCAATGTCCTAATACAAAGTAAATGAGTTTAAATTTTTCACTGAACAACACTCCAGAATAAGGAAAACAAACAATAATGGTGTTTGGGTTAAGGGTGATGATGATGTTGATTACTTTGGCATCATACACGAGATCTTAAAACTGGAGTATACTGGTTACCCAATAAAAAAATTGTCCTCTTTCGATGTAAGTGGTTTGATCCAAGCACAACAAGCATAAGAGTACATAAGGAGCATAACATTATTGAAGTAAAGCACAATAGGTCGTATCCAATTTACGATCCATTTGTACTAGAGCAAAATACTAAGCAAGTGTATTATGCTCTTTATCCGTTGCGCAATGACAAGTCTGATTGGTGGGCTGTAATCAAAACAAAGCCTATAGGACGGGTGAAAATTGAGAATGTGCTGGAGACTGGATATCAAATGAAATGCAGATTGATCACCAGCTAGTGGACGTTGAATTAGTGGACAATTTGAATCACCCAAAAAATATATTAAAAGAAGTTAATATTGCGGAAGACGTGACTGGGTGGGTAGGAGATGAGGAAACCTCTGAAGAGGGTGAATGGTTTAGTGGAGAGTCTTTAGAAGAGGAGGATTAGTTGTATAAGTTGTATTTATTATGTATTGATGTCTTTATGCTTTGTACTATATGTATATAACTTTATGTTTCTTGTTTAAGATTGATATGTAATATACTTTTTAAGTTTGTTGTTTCCACTTTTCCATGATTTGTATAGTAACTTCGAATTAGTTACTTAGAATGTTTTCTTATCTCTCTCTCTCTCTCTCTCTCTATATATATATATATATATTCATATTGTATGAACTAACTACTTGTTAATTTAACTTAATTTAGATGTCAGGCAGAGATGACAGAGGTAAGGGAAAAGTTGATACGACGAAACCAAAAAAGAAAAGACAACTTCCCTCTTATATCCGGCCAATCGGTATTCATATATCTGAGGGTCGGTTAGCTGACATGCCAGCACGACCCTCATATTCTAGGTTGTCCGAGGCTTTCATCTGACTCCTATGACCATGCCATCGCCAGTAGAGTACTTTCGAACTATCGCTGGCCCCTTCAGGCATTGACCATTATCGATAGCCTCCTACAACA
>NW_025881903.1:0-1366 GCF_002878395.1 Capsicum annuum
ATGAATCCACCATCTTCATCCATAGATAATTCTAGGATTTAAGAAATGATTTGCTATTTTATTGTACCTTTTCTTTATTAATTACTCCTAGCGTTGACTTCACCAAGAAATGTTTCTTATTCTTTTGTAAAGATGCAAGAGCCCATAACATTGTTTGTTTGGTGTTAGTTTTTCTAGCTATATCTAGGTATCCTTACTTTTAATTATTCTTAGCTAAAAGCAATATTACTTTATTTCTTGTAATTATGCAATCCAAAACTCAAGTACATAGAAAGAAATCACCTAATATTTTATATCGATTCAGATCTCATTGTAATTTTAATCTTCTAAGTTTGCATTCATATTTGAGAGGCTTCTTCTTTGCCGGGGCAGTAGCAGCAGTAGGTTTAGAAGCCGATGGATGTTTGTAGGACCTCTTAACTTTTATTAGTTTTTTTAAAATTTGGTGGAAGATTTTTCTGCATTTCCGTATTGGACTTGGTAATAATGTACTTATTTCGGCTGGCCTCTACCTTCCCCAAAGCCACTACGGCGAACCTCACACACATCCTGGCTAAGTTGTTATTTACCTTGACACCGTAATAATATTTAAATATAGAAATGAACTGTATAAAAGAGAATCTTCGAAATGAAGTATAAGCCTGGTTAACAAAACCATGCTTCATTATACAATGAATTAAAGCAATAACAGAACCACTGTACATGCTGTAAGAACATCCCAATCAATGAAGTTGAACTGCCTATGGAAGGCTGAACCTATCAAGTTTAACTAAACTATGGATCCACCTTCTGTCTTTTTGGGGTTGATTTTCTTCGGTGCTGACTCTAGGATATTTGCCAAAGCATTAGCTTTATTTATTTCAATGGCTAACTTATGATAGACCAATGCAACTTCTTTAGTAGTGCCAAAAGTGACTAACCAATGTTCAGTGTTGTTTATTATGTCTCGGATCTCTGCTACCCATTTCCCACATTTTCATTGTCTAAATCCCTTGTAGTTCTTCACGTTTCTTGAAGCAGCTTCTTCACTGTAGACTTGTTCGTTCAAATGACCCTGGTCTTTCCATCTTCAATGATGATTTACTTTATCCATATCTTTTAATGATGCTTGGACTTATCTCCTAAAAATGTTTCCTCCTTGTCACTAGACGAGTCATAGTGTCATTTTTAGGTATGTAAATACATACAACACGCGGCAAGACAACAAAACTTTTGCCCACTTTGTTGGTGGATTTTTATTTCTCTTAATTTTTATGGTTTTCTTGATTGCCACATTTGGGTGACTCTCACTCTTAGAGGCCATTGCTTCATGAAATAGGTCAAGTAAAGTAGGAACAATCCATCAACCAGACAAGCATATTATCTC
>NW_025881904.1:0-2734 GCF_002878395.1 Capsicum annuum
ATGTCTGTTCGAGTCGTGGGTCTAGGCCACTTCTTTATTTTCTCAACTTTTTTATGGATCTACCTTGATCCTCTCACTAGAAATAACATGTTTGAGAAAAGTCATATAACTTTGCTATAATTAAAACTTAGAAAATTTTGTATACAGTTTTTGGTCCTATTTGTTTACAGCACAATTCAAGTATATTGTCATGATCTTTCTTACTTTTAGAGTACACCAAAATGTCATAATGAAGGATATAACAAAGAAATTGCGAAATTATCTAACCACCCGATTGATAAGATCAATGAAAGAAGATGGAGAATTAATCAACCAAGATGACCTAACAAAAATATCATAATGGCCATACCAGGTTTTAAAAGTAGTCTTGGGAATATCAAACTCCCTAAATTTCAACTAGTGATAGCCTAAACACAGATTAATCTTAGAGAAATACTTATCACCTTAAAGTATATCGAGAAGATCATCAATATTAGAAATGGTTACTTATTTTTTGCCGTAACCTTATTCAACTCAATATAGTCTATACACATCAATGGAGACCCATCTTTATGTCGCACAAAATGCAAAGAAGCATCCCACAGAGAAATACTAGGACTGATAAAACCCTTATCAAGCAGATCCTTTTACTGTTCCTTCAGTTCCTTCAGTTCCATTTGAGCAATCCTATAACGAGGAATGGAAATGGGATGGTTATCTAGTGGAAGATCAATCCCAAAATCTGTATCCCTATAGGGAGGAATTCCAAACATATCATCGGGAAGAAATTCAAGAAATTAACTAACCGTACAGACATATTACAAAGAGAGAGTCTAAGTGGTAGAATCTTTTTCCAGACCTATATGATAGACACCTCATCGAAATAATTTTTTGAGCCCTTAGATATCAAATAAACCACCTTATGAGGACTTACTAACTCCCTTCCAGTTTCAATAGCAGCACTCACGAGCTTTAACAAAAATTCTTTCTTGAAACACATATACAACAGGGACACATAACCTTCGTTATACCTCAGTATACCATATCGCCTAATCTCGATATCCAATACCTTTTGATTACCCATAATATATTTTATTTACACAAGTATAGGATCCATCACCTATATCTTGGTGACCTCAAAAAAAAATATACGACTTAACCACTTCTTCAACAATCAAGCTTCAATCCTAAAAGTCTAAAAGATAAAGTGCAAAGTTACCCACCTGTGAATATCCTTTACCAACATCCCTGACAAGAATTAGACCATAAAACCTGACTCTCTTTAGAGTTAATTTTATCATCAAAACAACAATAGATGAGAAACTCTCCAAAAACCACCTATAATACCTTGCCAAACCCTAGAAGCTCCTTATGTCTATTCGAGTCGTGGGTCTAGGCCACTTCTTTATTTTCCCAACTTTTTTATGGATCTACCTTGGTCCTATCACTAAAAATAACATGTTTGAGAAAAGTCATATAACTTAGGTAAAATTAAGACTTAGAAAATTTTGTATGCAATTTTTGGGCCTATGAGTTTACAGCACAATTCAAGGATATTGTTATGATCTTCCTTACTTCTAGAGTACACCAAAATGTCATAATGAAGGATATGACAAAGAAATCTATAAATTATCTAACCATCCGATTGATAAGATCAATGAAAGAAGCTGGAGAATTAATCAACCCAGATGACCTAACAAAAATCTCATAATGGCCATACCGGGTTTGAAAAGTAGTCTTGGGACTATCAACCTCCCTAATTTTCAACTAGTGACAGCCTAAACACAGACCAATCTTAGAGAAATACTTATCACCTTAAAGTAGATCGACAATGTCATTAATCTTAGAAAAGGTTACTTATTTTTTGCCGTAACCTTATTCAACTCAATATAGTCTATACACATAAAAAAAACCCATCTTTATTTCGCACAAAATGCAAAGAAGCATCCCACAGAGAAATACTAGGACTGATAAAACACTTATCAAGAAGATTTGTTACTGTTCCTTTAGTTTCTTCATTTCCGTCAGAGCAATCCTATAATGAGGAATGGAAATTGGATGGTTATCTAGTGGAAGATCAATCCTAGAATCTGTATCCCTATAGGGAGGAATTCCAAACATATCATCGGGAAGAAATTCAAGAAATTAACTAACCGTAGAGACATATTACTAAGAGAGAGTCTAAGTGGTAGAATCTTTTTCCAAACCTATGTGATACAAACCTTTTCGTAATAATTTTTTGAGCCCTTAGATATGAAACAAACAACCTTATGAGGACTTAGTAACTCCCTTCCAATTTCAATATCAGGACTCATGAGCTTTAACCAAAATTCTTTCTTGAAACACATATATAACAGGGACACATAACCTTCTATATACCTCAGTATACCTTTTCCCCTAATATCGATAGCCAAAACATTTTTATGACCCATATTATCTTTTATTTACAAAAGTATAGGATCCATCACCAATATCTTGTTGAGCTCAAAACAAACAGACGACTTAACCACTTTTTGAACAATCAAGCTTCAATCCTCAGAGTCTAAAAGATGAAGTGCAAATTACCCACCTGTGAATATCCTTTACCAACATCCCTCACAAGAATTAGACCATAATAACTTGACTCTTTTTAGAGTTAATTTTATCAATGACACAACAATGGATGAGAAACTCTCCAAAAACGACCTATAATACC
Source organism: Capsicum annuum (assembly GCF_002878395.1). Taxonomy (NCBI): domain Eukaryota; kingdom Viridiplantae; phylum Streptophyta; class Magnoliopsida; order Solanales; family Solanaceae; genus Capsicum; species Capsicum annuum. The sequence continues at coordinate 2,675 of NW_025881904.1, forward strand.
TTGCCAAGCCATCGAAGCTCCTTATGTCTGTTCGAGTCGTGGGTCTAGGCCACTTCTTTA
>NW_025881905.1:0-1097 GCF_002878395.1 Capsicum annuum
CTCAAAGATCTACTAGATAAGGGTTTCATAAGGCCTAGTGTTTCTCCTTGGGGTGCTCCTGTGTTGTTTGTGAGAAAGAAAGATGGCTCTTTGCGTATGTGCATTGATTACCGACAATTGAATAAAGTCATCGTAAAAAATAAGTACCCCTTTCTGAGAATAGATGATTTTTTTGACCAATTGCAAGGTGTAAGTTATTTCTCAAAGATAGACCTTCGTTCCGGCTATCATCAACTCAAAGTTAGGGAGTGTGACTTCCCAAAAACCACTTTCCAAACTCGTTATGGCCATTTTGAGTTTCTTGTTATGTCTTTCAGGTTAACTAATGCCCCAACAGCTTTCATAAACCTCATAAATCGAGTGTTCAGATCATATCTAGATATGTTTGTCATAGTGTTCATGAATGATATACTGGTGTACTCCTATAGTAAGGATGAACATTTTGATCATCTCCGAATTGTCTTTCAAACCCTTTGAGATCGCAAGTTGTTTGCCAAGTTTAGTAAGTGTGAGTTTTGGCTAAGGTCAGTTGCTTTTCTGGGTCATATCATGATTTTGATATTTGGGTCGTGAATCCCCATTGGAAATTATGTTTTTTTTTTGAGAAAGTGTGTGTTATAAGCACGTTGATGTTGAATATTTGAGATATTTTGAATTATTTGACCTTTTGGTCTTAATGGAGTTATTTCGAACTCGAGTAAAATAAATCCACAACGTGGTTGATTTTTGGTAGATGGAAAACATGATGGCTCCCGATGTATATTTATATATTACTAAAATTGTTTTATTGTGCAACGAGTGGGAGGTATAAAGCGACCTTACTTATCTAAAACTATGAGCCCCCGTAGGAGTGAGCCTGAGGCTGATTTATATAGTGATCACTAGTTTTTGTGGATTTGATATCGATAGTCCTACTCCGATGGCAAGGATAGGATAGCTCTCCTCAATGTGGGTTGTACGTTGGACTCCATGTAGTTCACATGGTTTATGTCAGTTATAGGATCTCCCAGTGTGTGTGTGTTTCCTTGTGTCTATGGTGAATGGTGAAGTGATTTGAAAGTGGAATTGTGAAAGTTATTCTTTCGAAAGATTTAAAC
>NW_025881906.1:0-2174 GCF_002878395.1 Capsicum annuum
AAAAAAAATAAGTAAAATGGGACATCAAATTAAGAAATTTGGTACGGAGGGAATAACATTTATGGATTATAAATGTGTGCATATATTGACCCTAAAATTAATACAATTGTTTTATTCATGAATTATGCATGAGTTTGAGCTTTTGCCATAACTATATATATTTTACGTACAAATATAAATTCAAAATTTGAAATATTCGTGAATTCAAATTGTTAAGATTCACTTTTAAAATTATTGGTTCAAATTTAATATTTATTGAAAATTTAATAAATTTTCACATATAAATTCATATCTTGCATTAAAAAACTGAATTCAGATAAGCTTCATCTTTTAAGACACACAAATCACTAATCTAATTTATTTTTATACACTAACAATATATTCTTTTTTACACTTTCAAATACTTTAAAATTGGATTTAAATTTAATTACGTTATGTATACAAAAAATAAGTAACTAGAAATACGTAGAAATACAAATATACAAAATTATATAAGAATAAAGATGATTAATACAGTCCGTTGTAATTCTATAGATGGTTTTGTGGACTTTGTTGCGTTATTGACTGCATGTTGAGCTTGTAAACGTAATCTAGTTTTCGATTTTTATTTTTAATTATGTTTCATCTTAAATCTTTTTTTTTTGTCTTTATTTTATTTTTGCTTTATTCTCTTCGTTTCAAAAAGAATGACCATTTCTTTTTCTATGCATATTATGTATACGATTCAATATATATGCCGAATATTAAATAACTTACTAAAAATACAAAACAGTCAATCAGAAATGTCAAGAAAGTAAAAGCTTCATATGAACATCTTTAATAGCCATTAAATTCCTTAATAAACTCTTAATAGTAGTAATAACTTTACACTTAATGTTAAAAAGAATATTTCTATCAAATCTTCACTTTCTACCACTTTCGTCCATCTTTATTTGTCAAGGACTGACTTGACGCATTTCGTAACAAGCAATAAATAAAATGGTAATATATATTATATCACCTTTTAAATATCATAAATTTAATGTGTTAAAAAAATGTAATGACTTAGTTAATAACAATGGTAAAATAGACGTGAAAAGTGGTAAAAACGTCTTGTTTTTTACCAAACTAGATAAATAAAATCGAATAATTACTTTTAACATATCAGACTAGTAACACCGTATTGTTACTTAGAGTACCATAATTTTCATGTTTGTTTTGATTGTTACTTAAAATATATAATAAGATATGATTTGATTTCTTCAGTTAAATTATCATGCAAAACTTCACTTTATATAATCACCGATTTGATTTATTGAAATGTTTAAGCAACCAAAAAAGGAAAACGTGTTCTCTTCATGTCATAAAAATGAGACTCATTTATTCACAGTTATTTTCCACATATATATATATATATATATATATATATATATATATATATATAAAAGAGTTCTTGAAACCTCTGAATACTTTTGATAATATTTTTTTTTTGTTTTTGATATCATACATATAGCCAGATGCTATATGGTACTACTATATTTGAAGGTGTCAAAAATTTAGTCTTTAAATTGTGATATTATATTGCATATGTTATTGTTGTAATAAGGTTGGTAATTGCTAATAATCACTTTATATATATATTTTTTTTGTTCCTTTTTACTTGTCGTAGTTTCTTTTTTAGAGTCGAGCAATATGAAGGATGATCAATATTTTAAGATGTATTTTTTCATCATATTGAAATGAAAAAAATTGCAAGTTACAGTACTTTTCATATATATATTTTGAATATTATCCAAATTTTATTTTGAAAAATTGAGTTAATTTATAATTTAGTATAGCTTTTTAGTCAAATTTACTCTCGATACTCGAAACGTGATAATTATTTTGGAATGAGTACCATGTCAAAAGTTGAATCTTTCTATTTATTTTTTTGAGGTTAGTAACTTCTTGACAGTTAACCGTTTTTTTTTTTACTGATAATACCAAGTCTAAAAAAGACAATATTTGAGACTTGAGAAGAAACATTGAAATAGAAAAAGAAAGAGAGGAAAATGGTTGAAGGGTGTTTTGTAATATTTTAGATTACTAATTATTTAATTTAGAACAGTTAATTTTATTGGATAATAATTATAGACTTAGGTCTCATTTGTTTGCACTTAATGGAGGTCTGAATCTGAATGGTTCAGACTTCAGTT
>NW_025881907.1:0-1878 GCF_002878395.1 Capsicum annuum
GCTTAGTTATTCTTTTGAAGGTTAATTAATTAATTAGTGTAAAGATTGAGGAAAATGGATTGCAATCTTATTCAAAATTCGTCGTCATCGGTAAGAGAGAGGAAAAACTCATTTTCAAGGGAGAGGACTTGTAAAGAACGAGTTAGGTTCTTAATCTGAAGAAAATTTTAAGTTTAATACAAGTGAAAGTCTAACGAGGAAGTCGAAAGCACTGCTATCGACCATTCGTTATAATAAAATAAACATACCATTTGAAGCTGTTTGAATTGGGTTGGGTAGATTCTAAACTTGTTAGGTGCTTATTTAAACTTTGAAAAATGGGAACGATCCATAAATGCCACAAAGGCGCGAGAAGTATACCAAAACTCGTGGTAAGGCCGAAAAGTACTACTATCGGTAAGCCACACATCAATACAGTTTTAAATACATTCAAAAATAAATACAAGCGGAATTGAAGTCACAGTTAAGGCCAACAAATATTATATATCCAAAAGATTAATTTAAGCCAGACAGAAGTCATTAAAGCGACCGTGCTAGAATCACGGGACTCGAGGGGTGCCTAACACCTTCCCCTCGGTCAACAGAATTTCTTATCCGAATTTCTAGTTCGCAGACTAAAAATTAAGAGTCATTTCCTTTTGAATAGGGATTCAATAAGGTGACTTGAAACACCCAAACTCAATTCCAAGTGGCGAATTTGTAAATAAAATAATCCCTATTCAAAACGTCACTTTAATTGAAAAAATCCATTTTCTCAAAACCAACTCCCTAGCGGGGTCGGATGCGGTAAAAATAGGGGTGTGACATGCTCCTACTAGGAGACATCAAAATTGTATAAAACACATAAGTTTGTTTTATTCTGAAGATTGCAGTCCCGATCTTATTAGTCATGTTGATATTGGGTACGTATCTGACCCACATAAAGCTCGGTCTCAAACAGGCTATGTGTTCATATGTGGTAGTATTGCCATATCTTGGAGATATACAAAGCAGTCTATCATAGCCATTTGATCGAATCATGATGAGATAATAGCTATTCATGAAGCAAACCGAGAATGTGTATGATTGAGGTCCATGATACATCTCATTCGAAAAAAATGTGGTGTGAAATATGACAATCTAACCATAATTGTATACAAATATAATGCAGCATACATACCACATCTTAAGGGAGGATTCATAAAAGGAGATAGAACGAAGCACATTTTGCCAAAGTTATTCTACATACATGAACTTCAAAAGAATGGTGATATTAACGTGCAACAGATACGTTCAAGTGACAATATGGCTGGTTTATTCACCAAATCTTCTCCAATGACAACTTTCAAGAAGATGCTGCATAAAATCGGGATGCAAAGGTTCAAGGATGTTCTCATTAGGTAGAGTTGATACGCGTTGTACTCTTTTTCCCTTATGAGGTTTTATCCCATTCTTGTAAGGTTTTTAATGAGACAGCGTATATGCGTATTGTTTGAGATGTGTATTATTTTTCCTTCACTAGATTTTTTTCCCATTGGGTTTTTTCTAGTAAGATTTTAACGAGGCACATTATCTGTCTAGACATTCAAGGAGGAGTGTTATAAATGTATTTACATTATAGTGAATGTCTATCAAGATCTATTAAGAAGATCTAGTTGATATCTATCATGATTTGAAGTACCTAATTGATATTTATCAGGATTTGAAGTATCTGTCTTTTAGTCAGAAACTTGAAGTATTTTCCCCTATAAATAAAGGTGTTTTGTTCATTGTATAATCCAATCGAGATGATATCTCATCCCTCATGGAAAATAAAGAAGTCTCTCCCTCTTCTCTCTATTTATTCTTGTTGTTCTTTATTTATATTTCATAATATATATATATATATATATATATATA
>NW_025881908.1:0-1668 GCF_002878395.1 Capsicum annuum
CAAAAATTAGCTCATTCATAAATATTCAGTTTTTTAAGCAGCTCCATTACCTACTCTGTCCCAAATTAACTAACCTCTATTGACTTGCCAAATCTAACCATCAAATTATCATATCCCCATTTCACCTTTTCACAAACAAAGCTTAATTAATCAATAGCATTTTCATCCTAATCTATAAACACTCATTAATACATTCCAAAAATATAAAGTTGGGACACTTAAAATGATTAATCAAGTAGTAAAAATCCTGGATCTTTACCTCAAGCACATCGATGGCGCGATAAGCACCAACCTTGATAAGTTTCCTCGCAATATCCTCCTCAAACATAAGCTCAATGGTATCGCGAAAAACACCCAAATTCTCCACATCAGGCACTTCTATCCTGCACAAACCCCTCGAATTCTTTCGATATTCAGCAATTAAGTCAGCAAAAACACAGCTATTTTTACTAAGTACCTCAGAACTAAGCTCCAATACTAATCCACTCCCATTTTTCCCCTTCAAATTCAACCTCACATCAAAGATCCCTAAACTACAATCATCCCTAACACTACTTTCCTGCTCACACTCAACCGGAGTCGTCACCGGTTTGGGCATCTCAGCCGGGTCAGGTGGGTCAATTGGGGAGACCCGACCCGGTGAGAGTATCCGACGTGGGTCAATTCGGGTGACAATACCGGGTCGGTAAGAGGTATTTTGAGGGGAATTAGGGAAAGAAGAAGAAGATAAAGAATTGGAAGAAGACTTAATGGGTATTTCAGGTTTAAGTAAAGATTGATTCTTCTTGGGATTTTGAACGGGGAATGCAGATGGGTTTTCTGGGCTATGTGGTGGAACTGTGAAGGAGCAACACCAAGCACGGCGGTGGTGTGACGGTGGTTCACGGCGGCGACTGTGGTGGCGCGTGGGGTCGTGCATTGCGATGAGCAACAGTGGATGTGTAACAGAAAAATGTGATTGAAGAGCTAAAGAGACAGTAGAGTATTATGATGCATTTCTTGGGAAATGGGGATTCTCTTTATGTTGTTTGTTCTATATTCTATAGGGTGAAGAGTAGAGAGGAGGATTTTTGAGGGTGGTGGGGTGGAGGGGTTTTGATGCTTTGGTGAAGCTGACAGCAAAAGCAACAGTATACAGATACTGGCAAAGTGAGCTGTGAATTTGATTTCCTTTTTCTTTCTCTTTTTTAATCTTTTCTAATCAAATAGTTTAGGTGTACGTGGCCCGCGCGTTTACCTCACTTTGTTGAATTCAAATATTACATTAAATTAAATATTTGTTTAAATAATAAAGATAAATACAATAATTAAATTCAACATCTTTTGGAGAATTTATTTAGTTAAACTTAACTTTTAGCCAAAAAAATTCTCAAAGCCGATCGATATTCACCTATCATCTGTAAACTGCAACAAAATAATACGAAGAACGTATAATTTTATAGTAGAGATAAATTTGTTAGATAAGAAGAATTATACCTGAATATGTGAATCTTGTTGGTAGGTGGATAGATAAAAAAAGTTAGTTATGAGAAATAGAAATTACTATAATATATTCTACTAGAAAGACACATTGAACGATAAGAACGTAGAATAGAGATAAATTTATTAGATGAGAAGAATATACCTGAATATGTCGTAGGATGATAGATAAAGAAGGTTAGTTATGAG
>NW_025881909.1:0-1902 GCF_002878395.1 Capsicum annuum
CGGTAGAGTCAACTCTTGCTCGTGGGTATAATTTATTGTTTGAAAGTCTCTGAGCTAAGTCTTTCCTCTAAGATAAGAGTTATAAAACATCTCATAAATCAAAATACAATGTGATAGTGTCAACTCTTACCCATGAAACATAACTTGTTGTTTGAAATTCATAAGTCTTGCCTCTACAATGTAGTAGTGTCAACTCTTGCCCATGAAACGTAGCTTATTGTTCGAAAGTCATAAGTCTTGACTTTATAATGTGATAGTGTCAACTCTTGCTCAGGAGATATAACTTGAATGGAAGTAATCGAAGAAAAGAACAAAAATAATAAAAATTACGAAAAAAGAAGAAAATGAAGAAAAATATTTAAAAAATAAAAATCAAAGAAAATGTAGAAGTTGAGAGAGAATAAGAAAAAATAAAGGTTGATTAAAAAAATATTAAATAAAAATAAAAGTTGAGAAAAATTTAAAATGAAAAAATAAAAATCAAAGAAAAATAAAAAAAGTTTTTTTTTTATTTTTTTTTTTATAAAAGTAGACGTTGAAAGGTGTAAAACTAAAAAGAACAAAAAAAAAAAAGGAAAGGAAAATATTTTGTGTTGATTTTTATCTTGTCTTTTTAAAAAATAAAAATATCTTTTTTAAAATAAAAATTGCTATAACTTGCAAACTAAAAAGTTTTGCTATAACTTGCAATAAACAACCTAATCTTATATATTTAATTTTTTTTTCCCAAACTTAAACACAATTGCATTTGTCTTTTTGGGTCATGCTAAAATGGGTAAGAAAAGAGAGACATGTATCCCTTTTTTGTTGTTGATAATTTAGCCCGACTAATTGATTGAGGATTAGACAAAACTTCATATATATAGAGAGAACTTAGACAACTCCTAACTAATTTCATGGTATAAGTTTTACCAATTATATTCTATAGATATTAGTTAGTAATCGTATTTAAGATTCATTTATACAATATAATTAATATTAATGTAAAAGAAAAAGGAGAGTAATTAATGCTCATCATTATCTTCAACTTTTTTTAATATTGTCCTTCTATAATTGACCGTTTAAGCTTATATACAACAAAAAATGTTGATTATTCTCCTTCCATACTTGGTTGTTATCCTTCTTCCATAATTGATCATTTTTTAGTACAAATATTTACAAACCAATTATACTTTATACAACTGAATTTTGACTAAATGTATATATACAATTGTATATACAAATACATTATAATTTTATAATTATGTATAATGTATAATATATACATATGTATATCAATAATATATTGTATAAAAGTATAATATCATACATATACAGTTAAACGAATAAACATATACATATGAGACAAACATATTTGTATAACATATACATATGTATATCAACTACGTATTGAATAAACATATACATATGTATATCAACGCTATATTGTATAAACGTATAATATTATACATATACAATTAAACGCTTGAACACTTTTATATTAGGATCCTAATGCATTGATGCTCATTCAAATATGTAATACACAATGTATAAAAATCAACATATGTATATAGAAACAATTACTTATATCCATATTTATAACATATATATAGATATGCATATGTATATATACACAAATATAGAACAGATGTATACACATATACATAATGTATATATGAATAAACAAATAACAAATATATATATATATATATATATATATGTATGTATGTATGTATGTATGTATCAACACAAAATAAACTTTAATACATATATAGTTATACAAAGCTACACACACACATATATATATATATCAAAAAACACAATGCATACCCACATAAAAAAAATATACACAAATCGAATTGAATACAATTAAATCATCTATACACAATTATCAAATTCACTATGGATCAAATACCCAATTAT
>NW_025881910.1:0-2189 GCF_002878395.1 Capsicum annuum
TAAGAACTTTACAAGTGGTTGTAATCAATTTATCAGGGCTTAGAAGGTGTTCGTCGCCTCCATTGATGGATTTTCAGACAATTATTATCCTGAAATTCTCGGCATAAATGTATTTTATTTAGATCCACTCGCTGAAGCTGATTAGTAATTTTTAAGCAGATTTGTTAATTTAAATAACTCATTTGGGAATCAATTCATTTAAATTTGATTTTTTTCTTTGCTGACCCTTGATGATATCTGATTTCTAGGCTGTTTGGGTATAGAAAACCTCAAACTGCATTAGCTTTTGCACTTGGCATGCATTAATTTCACTCTATATCTCCACCTTCGGAAGATGGAACAGTCGAGATATAATTAAGTCCATTGTGGTTACACCAACAATATCTTGCTTTCATACTCTTGCCACTTCTTCCTGGATTTGATTCCAATGTGTGTTTTCTTATTTCCCCTGCGTATAGAATTTGCTGAGTGTGAAGCACCAAAACTTTTCAAAGAGAAACTTGCAGAAATGCTCCAAAAGGTGCCCTTGTTAGAGGTAAAGTATTCTCATCTTTCACTTATTTGTCCTCTCTTTCTTCTTCTAATTTTCCATGATGCCTCTTGTCACGACCCGAACCGGGGCCCTGGCCGTGACGAGCATTCCGAACCATAAAGGCCCGAAACACCCCTATTTGTCTGATAATCACGCACATAATTCATGGTAAACGAAATGCGGAAGATACACAATATAACGGAAACATGGTCAAGAATCATATGAAAACGAAAATGGGTAATAGTGTCCTACAATCTAAATCAACATCTCTAAAACCGTCTGCGAAATCGCTACTACATGACTGAAACAATGTCTATCTGAAAACTGGGACAAGGCCCCCAGCAGACCCAAAACTAATAAATGATAAATGAAATAGCATACGTCAGGCCTTCCGAAATATAGAAGGCTCACCACTTGATTCTGCGATCTGTCTGAAGAAATTTACTAGTTATCTGGACCCCTAGACTGTGCCTCCGAACCAGGGAGGGAACGGGGTCAATACAAAAGTACTGGTACGCAGAGAAATCAAAACAGAAGTATAATATTTTTACACAATATAGGTGAGAGCCATTATAAAGCAGTTTCATATCAAATCATTTGAAAACACAAGGGCATAATGTAATTTTTTTTAATAACAATGAAATGCAACTGAGCTAGGTGGAATACCCTACATAATTTACACCAACTGTCAAACCCGGGTTGCCGCTGAGATTAGAGTATACGTGAGGGGAAGACACACAAGATCACACAGCATGGTGTCTCGACCCAATGGTAGCGCCCAAGATCTCTTAGTCCGGGCTCCTACCTATAATCCCAATTTGGGAATGACATAAAGTCAAGTACTCAAGATCATTTAGCCTGGTACCAAATTTCCGTGTCGGCAAACACGGTTTCCAGCGATGATACCTTACACTCGAACTCCTTCTTCGGGCATCCATCTATCTCATGTAAAATCAATGCATTCAAATTTCATTTGATTCAATCACATATCATATTTTGTTGGGTAACGTCATACCCGACTTGAAAGCCATCAATATCACATTATTCTTCTCATTCAACCATTGTATTCAACATGTTTCAACACAAATAACCCTCTAGTTTTCAAGTCAAAATAATATCAATTCTCAAAACATTTCATGTCATGCTTTTCATGATGTTTTCAAACAATTTACATCATATGGACATTCAAAACAAATTCATATCAAGAGAGGGATTTCATATAATTCATGCTCTCAAAATATCATCTTTTCGAAACACACGCATATACATATATAATATGTCAAATCGTTCGAAAGTAAGCCTAAAGACCAAATTCAATATTATAGAAACGTTCAAAACATAATTATATTCAAAGTTTCAAAACCCCCATTTGTAAAACATGAATTTAAAGACCCATGAGATTTTTCAATAACCCCACGTACCTCTATATGCGAATATGATAGGTGCTTCTTGAAGCCTACGTTGCGGAGATTCCAAAACTTCAATTTGTTTAGAAAACCCATGGTTGAATCTTGAACTATTTGGGTTTTTATTTTGAAACCCTAGAGAGAGTTCTTGAACAATTTGGATGAATGAAGGTGTATTTTGGGGTCTTTGCGAACTGAATTTCGTGTTTATGGCTAAATAAGGGTGGAAAAGGACCATTTTGCCCCAAAAA
>NW_025881911.1:0-10893 GCF_002878395.1 Capsicum annuum
ACAAACTCAACACTAACTTCAGTAGGAGTTGCAACAATTGAATAAGACCAATACCCGACTCCATTAATTTTATTAAAATGGTGAAAGAACATAAAATTGAAAAATAATTTGCTTAAATTTTAGAACTAATAAACTTAAAAATCAAACACGAGATTTTCGGAGTACTCTGCGTCAATTAAAGACCATTACTCCAAATGAAAGATGATTCTGCATCAAACACGGGATTTGGAGTAATCTGCGTCAATGAAATCGTAATTTAAGACGAAATTTTAGGAGTTGTATATTTTATACTGAAGTGGATAATAATGTATCTGAAAAATAGCATGTAAGTGGTTTAGAAGGGATTTTTGTAGTTAGTTTAGTAGGATGAAATTTGAAGTAATATTAAAAAGTTAAGATGTTTTAGGTAATTTTTTCTTAACTTAAGTATTAATGGGTCGGGCCACTGAGTTTAATTTGGTCTGTTGTTTAACTTTTGCCTAATAATTTGGGGAAAGTACAGAACTGGTCACTTGGCCGAAATTAATTTTATGAAAATGACCATAAAATTTAAATTTAATTTTTTGGCTTGTTCTATACAGTTTCTATACATATCTTATACATATAAATATTATAGACGAAAATTATATAGTTTTGATACACAATCAATAATTATATAATTTTTTTTTACATATTTTATACAACAATTATATAATTTTTATAACTTTCTATGCATTATATATATATATATATATATATATTCTAGAGATATACATATTTGATAGAACTATACAATTTCTATACATATATCTTATATAGATACATATTCTATATAACAATTATACCATTTTTATACAATTATATTTAATTATTATTTTTAAACAACAAAAAAAAGTTAAAAAGTTTTTAGCAAAACAAAATTGAAATATTTTTAGAAAAGGGCCGAATGGCCAAGGTGGAAAAGGCTGCTCTATTTTTTTCGGGCAAAATTCAGAAATAACATACTTATCCCTTTAATTATGAGTTTCATAGCAACAATTTCATAATTACATAATATAGCAAGTTGTATTTTGTATTTTTGCAAACTGTTGCTACAAAAATACAAATACACATGATTTTTACTGCCCTTATGATCATATGTATTTTGTATTTTTGCAAACTGGTGCTACAAAAATACAAATACATATGCTACGAAATGTAATTTGATAAAAGTATTGCTATTTTTTGTAATTTAATATTTAACTATGCTATTTTATGTATTTTTTTCTTCTTTTTAAGAACTGTATCAGTATTGTATATGGACTGTTTCGGTATGGTATATAAGTTGTATCTGAACTACATGAACCAAAATAACTATAAAGCGAAAATAGTTTAGCCAACTAATTATTTTTTGACAAAATATTAAATGCTGATTATTTGTTTTAAAAAGAAAAAATTACATAAACTAGCAATCTTAAGACATTAATTACAAGTAGTAACAATAGTTTGGCAAAATTACAACTAATAACAAAACTAACATTATTTTATCATTATTTTTTAGAAGCGCGTGAATTCTGCCCATATTTTTTCTTTTTCTATATTCACGCTACTTTATCAATTTCACTTTCCTCCAACCTTCGTTTTATTTTTTTTGCAAATTCTGCCTATCACTCCCACGATCTTGATAAAGATCCTCTCCACCTTTTAAGGTAAATTTTTTTTTTCCAGTTAATGCATGTTATTTTTTTCATTTAATTTTTGTTAAGGTGTTTATTGTCGCCATTTTTTTCAATATTAGTCTGCGAAACTCGTCTGTTTGGGTTTAATTTTTTTTTTTGTGTTGAAATTGTATGAGTTAATGTATAATGGCTCAACATGCAAATCGTAGTAGTTCAGTTAGAGAAATTCAATCGAAAAATTTAGTTTCTGATGAACTACCATCGTTTAGTCTTGGTTTAAAACAAGATGAAGATTTTAACTTGGGTTCTACTAATATTCCGTCTAAGGAAGATGTTAGCATTGAAGAGGGGAGATCGAAGCACCGTAACGATCCAAAAAAGATTGTGAAAATAATGAAAAGGAAAGCATTGGCAAAATCTTCATCCCCAAAACCCACAAAATTTTAAAAATCGGTAAAAAAGAGAAAGTCAGATGAAAAAAGAGAATCTAGTAAAATTTCAAGTCCCGTTGCATCAGATTATGCATCGAAATAAGAGAAATTGGAGGAGGTATGGTGCTATTTGAAAATTTTGTTATTGATATGAATAGTATACGTTATATACAATATATTTTAAATATGTATTTGATATTTAAGATTTGTGTAAGATATTTGTATTTGTTACTGGCAAAAATTTTGTATATGTATTGTTATATAAGTGTAATATGTATTCTGAAAATACATTTGTTGTACTCGATGTTAAGTTGTCTTTGATAGTCATTAGATTTTGAATGTGATATGTAGTTCTTATTTGTTGAAATGTATTTTTTATATACATAAGACCATTCCAGTGAGCATATGTATTTTTAAAATACATATGTCATTCAATTGCACATGGCAAGATTTTTGTAAGATACATATGACATTTGTGAAAGATATTTGTATTTGTCACTGACAAGGTTTTTGTATATATATATTTTTATATAAGTGTAATATGTATTCTGAAAATACATTTGTTATATATTTTGTATATGTGTTTTTATATTCTTTTCTTGTTAATTAAATTTGTACAATTCATATATTCACAAAATACATATGTGTTTGTTGAAATATAAGTGTAATATGTATTCTGAAAATACATACAGTCTAGATATGTGTTTTTATGTTTACCGCTAAGAATTGTATTCGATGTTAAGTTGTATTTGGTAGTCATTAGATTTTGAATGTGATATGTAGTTCTTGTTTGTTGAAATGTATTTTTTACATACATAGTTGTATTTGTTATTCATCAGGTGAAGATAATTTTTGTATTTTGATGTTTTGATAATGTCGATCTTGACCAGTGATGTATTTCATAAATACATATAAGACACTGTTTTGTCATACGGTCAACGACATTGAAGACCATATTAAGTCAATATTAACGAAGAATCAGTACAAGATATTTTGTTCTAAAAGTATATTTGATGCCTTCATGAAGAAGAAAGATTGTGTCATCCAAACACAATTAGGGAGATGCATTATGTCACTTGAAACTAAGGAAAGTTCTACAAGTGCCATAGTCATTCGTACAAAGGGCACAATTCTTCATTTCACTCCTAGAGAGTTTGCTTTGGTGACTGATTTGAATTTTGTTACAAATAAGGATGTATTTGTATTTGACGAGAAGTGTCCAAATAGAATTATTGATCAATATTTTGATGGTGCTAGTTATATACAGAAAAAGATTTATTTGCGGCTGTTTCTGACAAAATTTGGGGAAGGATAATGATGAAGATGCACTAAAGTTTGCCAATTTATATTTTATTCACATATTCTTACTATCGTTAGTTGATACCATAGCTATTCCATGACTCCACTTTGATTTGGTTGAGAGTGTTCGCTACAGTGATTATTCCTGGGATCGATTGCATTTGAAGAATTAGCTAGAAGCTTGAATAAAAAGTTGAAGCCGAAAGGAAAATTTTATATGCTTCTTGGAATTCCACTGTCCATTCAAATTTAATTATACGAGTGTTGTTCAAATGTGCCTCGTAATGTTGCTTCCAAAGTGGACTCTCAAATTCCACGTCTTTTGAATTGGAAGACAAATTCTCCTCGCCCACGATATGAAACTCTTATGGAAAGTATGTTTGATGATGCAGATGACAAGGTTAGTTTTCTTTTTATCCTTTTTATATGATGTTGATTATTTTGTAAATACATTTTTTGATCTGGTATATGTATATATACAAAATATCATTTGTCATTATTTATTCATTATTGGACATGAATCACGGTTAACTGTTTTACAATGTCATTGATTTTAGCATCTAAATTATTTTTCGAATTAAGTAATTTATATTATAGGTTGTTTTTAAGAATATCGAGCCAACAAGAAAGGAGATTTCAGCTTTTCAAATATTGAAGAAGCTTGTACCTGGAGCGGCAACATAAAGAAGATGACATTGATTCGGATGATGATTTTCAAGATCCTCCACAAAGACAAAAACAGTTAATCATAAAAAAAAACATCATGTTGATTCATCAGCTTCACCTGCCAAGAAAAAATTAAAGCCACGTATTAAAGGTGTAGATGAGTAGATACCAAAAAGTACCCCTCCATCCCATGTTGCAAAAATGCCTTTTGTGAGGACTCCAATTCACAAGCCAATTCAAACAAAAGCTATGCTATGTGAACCGACTTGCTAGTAAAAAATCTATTCCAGTTCAGTCACCTGCTCCATCTTCGTTCAGTTTCGAAGATGAAGACGTTGTTGTCTCGAAAAAAGTCTTGGATAAGTTTCGTGATAAGGTAATTTCTGTTTAAGTTTTTGATTTTTTTTTTTTTTGCATTTCTAATTATTTTCTTTGAATTCAGGTTTTACAAGAGTTTAATGCTATATGTGGCCTACTATTGTCCAGGTGTGATCAGATCATGAATGCAATTAATGAAAATAAGGTACAACAATTCTGATGTAAATGATTTTTATAAATATACACTTGCTATGTTAAATACATATTCAACATATATATATATATATATATATATATATATATATATATATATTGTAGTTGAATACAAATACAACATATATACATATACAACATATGTATTTTTATGTCTGAAAGTACATATACAGTATGCTGTGTCACCTTGCTTTGATAAAATGTATTTTCTAAATGACAATATGTATAATAATATCATACGTTACATTAGTTATGTTAAATACAAATACAACATGCAGATTCTGTATTTTGAATGAATTCATATGTAGGATGCATTGTCTTTGTCATATATTTAATATGTATTTTTCAGTTTGTGATATGTATAATCATATATACATATACAGAGCTAAACCAAATAGTTAGTTTACTATTTATTTTTTATTTGTATTTTCATATTTTAAACGCGAAGAAGCAAGCAAAAGACAGGGAATTTGATTAGCCACCAACGGATGAAAATATTAAGAATACATCACCCCATCAAGCAACTCCAAAGTTTGTTCATGAGTTTAATAAAAAATCCTAAAGGCACATTGATAAGTAAATTGCGTACATTTATATGCAACTTATTTTCTATATACAATTCGAATTTATCATTACAAAAAATTTATCGAAGAGATGACAGAATATCAAAGCAACAGTATGATTGATGTGTATAATGAGATTGATGGGTATAATGAGGATAATGACGATGTTCTGTTAGAGCATTTTTTTTGTTAGGTATACTTATATTGATGAATATTAATAGTTTTAATTTTTTATTGTGTTTTTTAAAGAAAAAAATCGATATAGATGTACATGAAGCAAGAGATGTATGTGTCTCTCCGGTATGCTGAATATATCTAGGCTAAGTTTTTAGCTATTGAAAAATATTATTTTATTTAATTTGTATGAACATGTTGTGTAGAACACAAAATTGATTGATGAAAGTATTGGTGAAACACAAATATCAGAATTTCAATTCACATTTTCAGATGAGGTCCTTAGAAGCATTGATCTTGACTTCATAAAAAAATCCAATGTTGAAGTGGAAGATGAGTTCAAGATATGTTGAATACGTGCATTGTTTGCTTTTATTTATTTGTTTGAAAATTCAACCTTACTAGATCTTTATACAATTTATACAGAATAAAAAAGGTGCTGCCGAGATGAATGTAATTAAACCAGCAGAAGATGAGTCATAGGTAGATGATGTAGATAAATTAAAGTTAGATCAACAACATAAGACTCTAGTCCACATTCATGAGGGAGTAAATGATGAATGCAAGGTTGATCAAGATTTGCCTGACTCTCAGCTCACTCTTCCTGATGAGTTTCTTCCCAGTCGTAATGCGTATGTCAATCTTGAACAAAGTATAATTGTACATTCATCGACAAATAAAGCACAATAAATGTCAATGCATGTTTCAAGGACTAGGCGACTGTCTAGATACAAGGAGTCACCATTCACAATGAATTTTTGTTCAGCAGATGGTTAGTACTCTTAACATAATTTTTTTAGTCAACAAATTTGTTTACTTTATATATTAAAGATATTTTTTTTTGCAATGAATAATGAAATATGAATTTGTATTTTGATGTTCAGTTGTATTTTTGAATCGGCTGTATTTGTTTTTAGTGAGATATGATTGTATTTTGATGACAATTTTTGTATTTTGAAGTTTGATGGCTTAGATATGTAACACTGAAGTAGTAAAAAATATATTTGTTAATATGTATTTCATAAATACATATGTGACAGTTTTAAGACATATAATTGTATTTTTATTTTAGCAGTATACTTATTTCTACTACATTATCTTATGTAATTAATTATATTTACATACTTTGCATGTTTTAATAATAAAAGAAGCACAAAAGCGCAACAGAGAACATTCAATCAGAAGCATCCCTTCATATCTCATCCAATTAATGATATAGAAGACACTAAGGTCACCAACAAGTTCATGACGTGGCTTTCATTGGATCTTCTTAAATATCATTCGAAGAGGTAATAGGTTACAACTTAATTGTACTAAGTTTTGAAATTTAAGATTATGTAAATGAATATGTATAATGAATAAACAAAAACAGCAAAGAAGAACATTATTTGAAGGGCAAGTCCAGAATACCAGTTATCAATTTTAAAATTTTATCTGTTGAAGACAAGAATTGATTCTACGTTATAAATACTCCTAGCCAGACATGGTCAAATAAGGTAAGTAATGTATTATTATATTGATAAGTTGTATATTGAAATAAATATTATTTCTGTGTTACATATGAATATTTGTAAGTGCTTATATTGTTATAGTTGAAAATGTATATTTATATATACATATGAAGTATGTTATATTTCAGTTATATGTACATGATATTTACATATGTAGTGTTGGATTCTTTGTGTCTTAATTTGGTTATTTACTATTAAGTATGATTTTTATTCATAATGCAGCAAATTGATGTATGCTTCTACTATCTGTGAAAGAAGTCCAAGTATGATCCAAATAGCTCATATAAGTTCAGCACTGTAGACTGTAATTTCATGAACATTGTTAGAAGGGTGTTTGATGTGTATAAAGTGAATGATGCATCTCTTAATGCTGGTGGAAAGGAATACCATCTAAATGAGTACATAAGTGAATTCCGCATGAATGCTACAGTGCCATGGCATACGGTTGATCATATGTTCATTCCTGTTCACGTAAAGGCCAAACATCATTGAGTTTTTATGATTATATCTTTCAATCATAGGTGCATATATGTATATGATTCTTTGTCAGCTGCTGGTCATGATGTTGTGGTGCTTGTTGAAATTGAAAAGTTAGTTGAGGTTATACCTATATGTCTCCTTACATGTAAATTCTACGAGAATAAGGGTATTGACATTGACAATCATCCTAATTACAAATTGAATGATAAGATGGATCTATTTGGTATTTCAGTTGTGGAGAATGTGCCTCAACAACCAAGTGGCAACTTGTAAGTAATGAGTATACATATTACTTGTATATATATATGTATGCATTAAACTTGTAATAAATTCTTACTTATTAATGTATGTATTTACAGGGATTGTGGCTTATATATGGCTACATATGCCGAGTGCCTTACTTTTGATGAAGGTGTTCCATCTGTTGATTTTGACACCAGATCTTATTCACATAAGATATGCTTCATTGTTGTGGGATTATGGTACTAGAAAAGCAGAAGTGAAGGTACAAAGTGATGATGAAGCACCAATGAGGCCTCTTTGTGAAATTGAGTTAACAGAAAGCACTGAAGTGCATGATATTTGATTTGTATTTTATTTTTTTGAAGTTTACAACATTTAAGATTAGGTGGATAAATATATTTTTTGAAATATTTCATAGGATTCATATGTTACTTTAATGTTCAAAGATGGTATGTTAATATTCCTTTACTGTTATGTTAAGTTTTTATGTTTAATCGTTTAAACTTTAATTTTTTCATGGTTAGTATATGTCTTTATAAACTGTTCTATCCAATTTTTCATATGTATTTTTGTATAATGAATGTGTATATTTGTAATAATACATATGTTTATTCCAGTGAACATATGTATTTTTAGCATACATATGCTTATTCCAGTGAACATATGTAATTTTAACATTTATATGCATTTTCAGTGAACAAAGCAATTTTTAACACACATATGCCCATTCCAATGAAGAAATGTATTTTTAAAATACATATGACCATTTCAATGAATAAATGCATTCTTAACATACATATGTCATTCCAGTGAACAAATATATTTTTAACATACATATGACCATTTCAGTAAACATATGTATTTTTAAAATACATATACCATTCAATTGCACATTATCGTATATAATAAATATGTATTTTTATTAGATTTTCATATGTATGTGTTTAGTTAATACACATACAAACATGTATTTTTTAGATTTTCATTTGTAATTTTGAAAGATACATATTATGGTTAATACTAACGTTCATTTCATTTTGCATTTGTATTTACGTCTAATGCAAACATATTTTTTTTTCGAAATACGTATGGTTCCTTTTATTACATATTCAGACATATGTTTAATGCAATATATATATATATATATATATATATATATATATATATATATATAAAATTAAACATTTGAACTATAACAAATTAACAAGTTCAAGTTCATAAAATTGCAATATTTGAACACTAACAAATTAACAATATCAATAAAAAGTTCAAAATTTAAAATGACACAATTCTCATTGAAAAAAAAATAAGCAATTGAATTTTGACTAAAAACATCATCAAACTTATCATTTGTTGTATTTCCTATATGATCGCCTATTGTGACCTTTAAACCCAAATGAACTACAACAATTTTTGTTTTTCTTTTCGAATATATCTCTTCCTGATTTACCACGATCCTTCTTTGCAGGTCTTTCAGGGACCGCTTGTATTTTGGACAAAACTGCATTCTCCAATATTTTTTAAGGTATCACCCAGTCATCTTTATGTGGTAGAGTATATATTGTAACACCCCGTACTTTCGGACTAGAATTTAGACCGTCGTTCCTACGCGTATAGACCCGAAATAAATGATTTCTTGTTAATATATGTGTGGTGATCAATCCTATAGTGTGAAAATATCTTTGAATATGGATTGAGGTCTCAAAAATCCCCTAAGTCTAAGACGAGTATAAAACATTTCTAGCGATTAAGTTTTAATGGACGTGTTTCAAGTGGGGTTAACTTCCATCGACCATAACTTTTTGTATATAATGAATTAGAGGGCCTACTATATATCAAATGAAAGGTCTTCGAAGTAACTTTTCAACGATACTAATTTCGCCTAAATTCAATAACCAAGCGAAAAGTTATGACTTTGCAAAGTGGAGTGTATTGCCTGGCAAATCGCCTAAGTCTACTGGAATGGTTATGGCGTAGGTTAGGCGCCGCCCAACCTAGCTTAGACAATGGGTTAGGAACCACCCAGCCTAACTTAGGCGATGGGATATGCACCGCCCAACCTAGCTTAGGAGATGGACAATGCACCACCCAACCTAGCTTAGGAGATAGGTAATGCGGCACATACCTTATGGCGTAAGCGACATAAACACTCCATTTTTGAGTTATTTGAGGACAATTAAGTCTTTTGGCACTCTTAAACCGTCTCTAATCATACTTAAATGAATTTAGATTTATTAGTAATGTTTAAACTCTCCTTAGATCCCTAGTTCATCCTTCAAGAACACAAGAGGAAAAAACAACTAGGGTTTGAGCAATCAAGCTTAAAGGTCCAATTTTTTCGAAACTTCTTCACGAATTCTTCGCAACTAAGGTAAGTGATTTTTTTTCTAAAACTACATAACCATAAAGAAATTTTTTCATCAATATTTAAACATTGTGACATCATGAAATTTTAAAAGGGGTTTTGGAATTATGTTTTCAATCTTGCATTATGAATGCTTTAATGATACTATTGTTTTGGTCTTGAGGCCTTTCCCCCAAATTTGATTTTTAATCTTATATATGTATGTATGAAATTGATATTTGAGGATTGAATTGAGAGCATAATCCTATAAACGTCTCTCTCTTGTTGTTAAGTTGCTTGTTTCTATGTGTGTTATGAAATACTCAATTGCATTTTGAGAAAACATGATATGAATGACTTGGTGTTTTGTTTATGACTTGATTATGATTTTGAACTTTAAAGAGGATGGTTTATTTGATGTTAAATGTTAAGAGAATTGCTAAAAGATTTGCATGATTTGTCACAAAATTTCATGACCACCATATGTTGTTGAAATATTGAAAAGAAGGAGTTTTCATGCATGTGTCCACATGAGTTTAAAGCAAGAGTCCTTTTGAATTTATTGATTGATATGGTGGTCCTAAACCTCATGTTTTGAAAGAAGGGATTATAATATGCTATGAATGACCCAGAGATGCGACTTGCAAGTCAATGGTATGAAGATACCATATAAATATATGCCATAACAGAGCTAGAATTTTCAGAGTTTGATTTCAGATAATACATATTTTAAAGAGTCAAAAATGGGCTTAAATAGGGTTAGGTGGTTACCCGAAGAAGGAATGAGTCTATCGACTCATTGCCTGAAATCGTGATTTGTTGACATGGGTTTATGACACCCGAAAGAAAAATTGTACGCTAGCGATGACCCTGTGGCGTAGTAAAGAAACAGAGACTTCAACCCTTGCGGCAAACTCGGGTTGGGGGCTTGGTTGCCGAGTTAAGGACAGATTCCATATAGCCCATGGAATTACAGAATTGTAGAGTATACCACCTAGCACGGAAGTAAGATAA
>NW_025881912.1:0-2299 GCF_002878395.1 Capsicum annuum
GTGCCTTTTGTGCATTGTTATATATTTACACTTTATGGGCATATGCATCATATGGAAAATTCATGGATAGTGGAAATGATAAGTGGATAATGGCTCACGTAGTTGTGGAATTAAAACATTATGGAATGGTTGTGGAAATAAATCATGTGGATTGGTTGTGGAAATAGTCATTTAAAATGGTAGTGAACATTCCATCATCACTCCCTTATGATCATACACACCATTTAACTTGTTGTTTTATTATTGTATATTTATATATATGCTTGTTGTCGTGTATGTGTACTTAGCTTGTGTTTTATGCTATGTATGTGCTTTGAAAATACTAGAAATACTGAAAATATAGGAAATACTAGAAAATACTTAATATTGATGTCGAATTTTGATATAATGGACCTTCTTCGAAGGATTATGCCACATATGACTCAATAATTGTATGTCAACCTTGATGACTGTGTGTTAACCTCGATGTCTATGAGTTATCCTCGATGAATGTGTATCAACCTTGATGATTATATGTCAACCTCAAGGTTATGCACCAGCCTCGTTCATCATCATCATCATCATACTCATCATCATTAGCAGCAGTAGCAGCAATATTTTGTACATTACATTTGCTTTATTGTGTTGACGTTGTGATTGAATTTTCAAATTGACTTTCTGTATGACTACTTGCTTGATATCTTGTTACTTATGCTTGACCATTTTGTAAATAAATGTTTCTCTTTATTTATTCTTGCGGGTTATATAATGTATACTTGTGTTATACTTGCTTTGTTATTATTGTATTTTTTATATATTAGATCTATTAAGCATGCGGTTTGGGCTACCATTCTAGAAAATTTTCTATTGCAGGTGATGATCCCTTAGTGTGTATTTTGTATACTCTATTTCCTACTTTGCTCGGTCAGCCTATTATACCTACTAAGTGCAAGTGGGCCGTACTTACTCCTACTATACTATTTTTATGCAGATTTAGTTTTGGTTGTGCCCCACGTTGCTTGACTCGGGTAATTGTTTGAGCTACAAAGGTAGTTGATGATTTTCAGGCATTCGAATGTCTTCTACTACCCATCACTATATTCTATGTCCTTACTTTCATTTTGGAGCTAGATTTTCTCATGTATTTGGATATCTTATGTATTTCTTTTGGATTAGAGTTGTAAAAGATAAGTTCTTATGTTGTTCACATCTGTTTTTTGGAGTTATGCATGCATTATTACATTTGTTTATTCATTTATATTACTTAGATGGTTTGACTTTATGCTAGAAGCCTTACCTTGAGTTTATTTTAAACACCCTAGGTTTGGGCTTTTGAAAATTTCCTGGAATTCTAGTCTTTGGATAAAATACGACTCACAGGTATGATCCGTATGTTGGGGTACGAGTGGTATGGTCCAGTCGTATATTGACCAATGTTGGTTAGTGAAATGGATTGTGGTTATTGGAAAAGATATGACTTAGGGGTACGAATCGTATTGGTGGTTATGGATCATTTGGTTCCTTAACATAATCTTAGACTTGGTTACATAGGTTGGACCTAAGTACGAGTGGCTCACCATTAGTCATAAGCTAAAGTACGAGGCGTACCTTGGAAGCGTATGGTGGACGGTGTCTAAATCTTCCTAGGATGTAAATCTGCCAGGGGTACGGATGAAGGGTACAGATCATATATTATGGTTACAATTTGGTTGAATGAGTCATATAATGGACAGAGTTTGATCAAAGGTTTGATGCTAGGATATGAGTGGTGGATATCGATTGTATTGGAAAGGCATGACTCGTGTGGGTCAGTAGTATCCCTGTGATGGGATTTTGGTGCAACTTAAGTAGGGGTATTCTAGATATTTTCCCACTCATCCTTGTAGGGTCTCACAACACCTAACCTACTTGGGATGTTATTTACCCTATTATTCTATTCATTAACACTTATAAGCTCTTCCTAAACACCCCATAATTCTCTCAAGAACTTTTGGGCAAGGGGAGCTACTGTTTAAACAAAAGAATTAATTTGGGGTTTGTCCTTCTGATTTCTTTCCATAATCATCTTGGTTTAGGGCATGTTCTCTTCCCTCGTTGTTAATTTTTCTTAATGGCATGCTTTTTATAAATTTTCACAAGATTTCATTAATTTTATGATTTTTATTTTCAAATATGATTTGCGGTTTTGATCATAAATGGTCGGTAATTATGGTTTTTCATGATTTTAATTATGTTTTTATATGCATCAATGATAGTTTTGGATAATTAGATTTCATGGGAATGGTTTAATGGTAATTGGAATTGGTTTTGGTCATATTAT
>NW_025881913.1:0-1104 GCF_002878395.1 Capsicum annuum
TAGCGTCATAAGCTTCCCGGTACATTAATTGCCTTTTCCTCATAAGGTAAAGAATTATGTCAACATATTGTGATATAAGAAGTCAATTTTTAAATAGGTTAGTAATTGTAAAAATGAAAGTCCATCTGTTGCATAGGGTTCTCTGAATCAATAATCCAACGCAACTTATACAATAAATGGATAATAAGTTGCAACAAAACCATTACCAGTTGTACCAGTATACCCAGCTGTTGCAACAGATGTGAAATCTGTTGCGTAGCTTCTTCTTAATGGGGTAGATTAGAAGGTCTAGGTTAGGAAAAATAAACTTGTCTTGTCCTCGTACGACATATGCATACCAGTCATAGTCTGGAAGTCTTGGGGAGAAAGGGAGGCCTGGGGTAATCTGGTGTGCTTGACTTGGCATTCTTGGCCTGTCGCAGATCCTTCTTCTCTTTGGCACCAAGTTTCATGTATATGTCCACCTTCTTGACTGGCCCCTAAACTTCAACAACTTTTAGAAAGGGACGAATTACAATTTCATTTGATTTTCGATCAGAGAGTACGTATCTAATTGCTCTTTTCTTTCTCCTAACCAACACTATAGGAGTGTGTGGATCCCTCACCTTCTTGGATGGTATGACACACCTTTTGGATTTGAATTCCTCAATAGCCTTAGAGATAGCCTCTACTTTTTCAAAGAGTTTATCCTGTCTGTCCTTGCACTCTTTGCATTCGCAACGAGAACACGAGGGTGAAGAGGGGTGAGAGGGACCTGTGTAAGTGTGAAAGAGGGTATTTTCAAACATATTTATTCTTTCTTGAGTATCAGCATACTCATCATCATGAGTGGTAGCAACATAAGCATGCCTGCCACCAACACCAACAACTCTACCAGAAGAAGCACCCAGATCTGCCTTAGTAGGTTGGTCATGAAGAGCCTCAACATTAGGCTAACCTTGCTTAACTGCTCTTTTTATGGCTGTTGCTCCAGCCAATTCCTTCTTTATTAAATCTACCGTTGGGTCTGCTATAGTATCAACATAACCTAGAGTAATATAAGAAGTCATCACCGACTCCTCCTCAGTAGCCACGATCCATGGATGCACAACCTATAAAAAAGAA
>NW_025881914.1:0-1083 GCF_002878395.1 Capsicum annuum
ATGGAAGAGTGCCCGTAGACCTTATTTATACCTTGTAAAATAGAGAGACCCTTTACTTAAAGAAAACAAAGACACAACATTTATGAAAATATAAGCAATAACAAGTTGAGAAGGAAATAGACGCATATGACACAAAGTAGTAAAAAAAAATCAAAATATATGAATATAGCAAAATAGTAAAAATACCAAAAAATGGAGTAAGTTGACTTAAAGTAAATAAGAGTATTCACAATATTAATTAATGCTTAAAATTAATTTCTTATGTCTCAAATAATAATGAGAAAAGAGTTTATTTAACCAAACTATATCTTTTGGAAAAATATCTATAAATTTTATTAAAATATTATAATTGATATTTGAGTATTCACAAACTATATATTTGTGACAAAAATTAATGATAAACCTTTTGAATACATTTCATGAATCATTGAATTGATCACTTGAACATATATCTTTTGGTTGCTATAGAAGTAGATGAATTTAAGCAGATTAGTATTTAGAAGTGATAAAAAAAAGAATACCAAATGCATTATTGCACTTTAAAAAAATTACATAGTCAATTAACATAATTAAAAAAATTGAATAAATAAAAATATTTGGGCTAAGAAATAAATTTGATATATAACTATAAATATTTATACTTAGTATCCTCCCGAAGAGATTTAAAATTTATTAGAAAATCTCAAGGAAATACACTTGTGATTTAAGATTATATGTAATCTTTTCATTTAACTGATATAGTTGATAGAAGTAATTAAATGTAGATCATTTTACATTAAAAAATCAAAAATAAATATTGTCTTGTAACAATTTATCTTTTATTGATTAAGATCAATTATTCGTAAAATTTTATGTGATAGTAAGATGCACTTTCTATAGTTCTTTTTTCCTTGTGCTTGAGAGATTAAAATTATTGATCTTTAAAAGATTAATAAATAGTAGCTCATGATTGTTATATGAGAAAAACAAAATTCAAATCTAATAATTTATGTGTAATCCGACAGTAGCATTATGACATAGTAAGATATCTCACTCGAATGAATTAGTTGGTACTTAAAATGTTAGTAACAGAATAACTATTAG
>NW_025881915.1:0-1692 GCF_002878395.1 Capsicum annuum
GTATAGTTGCTGGACAAGCTCAAGGACCAGTTATTCCAACCATGGGTTCTAGTGGTATAGATAAGGCAGCTAGCCTAGGAACGCAAGATTTTCTCAAATTGGATCCTCCCACATTCACTGGATCAAATCTTAATGAAGACCCACAAGACTTTATTGATCAAATCCAAGGGGCTCTAGATGTTATGCATATGTCGGGTAAAGAGACAGTTGAGCTAGCAGCATATAGATTCAAGGGGGAGGCTATATTATGGTATAAAGAATGGAAACGATCTAGGGGCATCGATGTACCTCCAGCTACTTGAAAAGAGTTCAAAGAGGCATTTCTTAATCATTACCTTCCATATGAGATTCGCGAAGTGCAGATCAGTTCCTGAATCTTTGCCAAGAGAATATGAGCGTGAGGGAGTACAACCTTCGGTTTAACTCTTTGGCTAGGTATGCTCCTAATATTGTAGCTATAATGGATGATAGAGTTCATTGATATGTGGATAGATTGGATCCATATCTGGTTAGAGATTATACCATTGCTGCTTTGAACAAAGACATAGACATAGTAAGGATACAAGCATTCGCACAAAAAAAGAGGATTAGCGGTAAAGAAGAAGAACACAAGAGTTAGAAATGGGGCATTCTAAGAGGTCTAGATCTACGGGGCAGTTTATGGCATCCCAAGGAGAGTTTAGGCCTCGGTTTTCTAATAGACCACCTAGGACATTATCTTCTTATTCTATAGCTAGTGCTCCATCACAATTTCAAGGGCTTAAAGGTAACCAATTTGGTCAAATAAATGAGAGTCAGAGTTCGCGAACAACAGGGTATCAAGAGCAAGGGATTATGAGACAATTAAGGCCTCCTCGACAGCCACGTAGATAATGTGGAAAGCTTCATTTAGGTGCATGTCAGTTCAGAACAAATGCTTGCTTTTGGTGTGGTATGTCAGGACATATGATGAGAAATGCCCTTAAAGGGGCATAGGTGGTACGGCACGACCTACTGGATCAATCGTTGGATCATCATCATCGGTGCCTTATTCATGTAGGGGTGTACAACCTATGGGTCGTGGTAGAGGTGCTAAAGGAATAGCTAGCTCTAGTGGAGTTCAGAATCGTACATACGCTTTAGCAGATCGACAAAATTTAGAGGCTTCTCCAGATGTGGTTATAGGTACATTATCCATCTTTTCACATGATGTATATGCATTACTTGATCCGGGTTCTACAATATCGTATGTCACTCCATTGGTTGCTGAAAAGTTCAAAAGAACACCAGAACTACTAGTTAAGCCATTTGAAGCATCTACGCCGATTGGTGAATCAGTTATAGCTAAGAGAGTGTATCAAAATTGTATAATAACTATTTGCAGTCGTGACACAATGGCTGACCTGGTTGAGTTAGAAATGGTTGATTTTGATAATGGGTATGGATTGGTTAGCTTCTTATTATGCCACAGCAGATTGCCGAACTAAGAGGGTGTGTTTCCATTTCCTAAGGGAGGCAGTCCTAAAAAGGAGAGGTAATATTGGTGCGCCAAGAGGTAAATTTATTTCTTATTTTAAGGTGAAAAAGATGGTTTCCAAGGGTTACATATGTCATCTGGTTAGAGTAAAGGATACAAATGCGGAGACACCAACTCTTCAAACTATTCCGGTGGTAAGTGAATTTCCTGATGTATTTCTTGAAGATCTTCTGGGT
>NW_025881916.1:0-1712 GCF_002878395.1 Capsicum annuum
GAGCTGTCCCTACAACTTGGCAAGAGTTCCAGGATGTATTCCTGGATAAGTTTTTCCCTTTGGAGATGAGGGAGGTGAAGGTGGAAGAGTTTATGAACCTGTGATAGGGCTCTATGACTGTTAGGGAGTACTGTCTAAAGTTCAATCAGTTGGCCAAGTATGCTCCTGATTTAGTGGCTGATAATCGGGCTAGTCTGAGTAAGTTTGTGACTGGAGTGTCTAGTTATGTGGTTAAGGAGTGTAGGACTGCTATACTGAATAGTGAGATGAATCTTTCTAGGCCGATGACTCATGCCCAACAGATTGAGGTAGACAAGATTAAAGAGATAGATAGAATGAGAGGGAATAAAAGAGTTAGGTTCGAGTAGCACAGGCAGGGTCAGACTAGATCATAGGGAGGAAGTCGCCCTCAGTATCAGGATCGTTCGTCTATGCCAGCACCTTTATCTTCTAGTGCTCCCGTGCCTAGAGGTAGGCAGGAGCAAGGTAGCAGGTCATATGCATCCAGGTCCCTGTATAGTGCTGGCAGCAAGCCAAATCGTCCCCTGTGTCCTAAGTGTGGTAGGGCTCATTTGGGTGAGTGTTGGGGTGAAAAAAGGGATTGTTTTTGGTGTGGTGACATGGGTCACAAAGTTAGAGATTGTCTACAGGATGGAAAAGGGCGTAGTGACTATCGCCCTCAGACCCAGACTCAGACTGTTAGTGCTCCAGTTCCAGCGACTCGCCCAGCCCCAGCGACTCGGCGCCTCTTCTAGCAATGCTAGCGGGCAGCGCCAGAATAGATTCTATGCTTTACCGTCGTGCCAGAAATAGGAATACGCTCTCGATGTTGTTACTGGTATGCTTTGTATATTTCAGTTTATTGTGTATGCTTTGTTGGATACTGGATCCAATTTCTCATATGTTACACCTTTGATTGCTGTGAATTTTAAAATGAGTCTTGAGATTATTCCTGAGCCTATCCTAATTTCTACCCTAGTGGGTGATTCAATTGTTGCCTAGAAAGTGTATAAAAAGTGTTCTGTTACCATTCTTCATAAAGTCTTGTTGGCTGATCTGATTGAGTTAGACATGGTAGATTTTGATATGATTCTGGGTATGGACTGGTTGTATTCTTCTTATGCCTCTATTAATTGTCGGACCTGAGTGGTCAAGTTTCAGTTTTCGGGTGCATCCGTGTTTGAGTGGCTAGGAATTCTGTGTCACCCAAGAGTTATTTTATCTCTTACCTCAAAGCTAGAAAGCTTATTTCCAAGGGGTGTATTTACCATTTGGTTAGAGTCAAAGACACTAAGTCTGAGACTCCAACTCTCCAGTCTGTTAACGTCGTCAATGAGTTTTCTGATGTCTTTTTGGATGATCTCCCAGGGATAGTTCCTAATAGAGAGATCGAGTTCGGGATTGATTTTTTTCTCGATACTCAGCCCATTTCTATCCCTCCTTACCGTATGGCCCCTGCAAAACTTAAGGAGTTGAAAGAGCAACTCAAAGATTTACTAGATAAGGGTTTCATAAGGCCCAGTATTTCTCCTTGGGGTGCTCCTGTGTTGTTTGTAAGAAAGAAAGATGGATCTCTGTGTATTTGCATTGATTACCGCCAACTGAATAAAGTCACCATAAAAAATAAGTACCCTCTTTCGAGAATAGATGATTTGTTTGACCAATTGCAAGGTGCAAGTTATTTCTCAAAGATATACCTTCGTTCCGGCTAT
>NW_025881917.1:0-1859 GCF_002878395.1 Capsicum annuum
CATCCTACCCTTGCCATCAAAATAGGACCTAATCTAAACTGATCACTATTTGTAACTTCATCCATTTGGGGAATAAGATGAACCTATGTTAGCTCATAGTTCTGAGGTATATGACATTAGACGTATACCCAACTCAGTGCTAAATACTACTCCCTTATTACTTAGTGCTCATACTATAGAAAATCCACCTTGAAACTGGCATAAGGGTTTATAATGAATATCAGTTATGTTTCTCTTTACTATAAGCTATGTTGAAAAAAACAATTATGGATTTCATATCTTAGCTGAGGATCAAAGATCAATTCTTTCTTTAAATCTAAATATAAGCTTGCATAGAATGCTTACAAGCATAATCTTCTAGAAATCTCAATACTCAAACTTAGGGCTTAAAATACATGCTTTAAACTCATGTCAATTCATAAAAAAATTTCATGCTAAATATGATTCTTGAAATACTTCAACAATAACAAATCAATATAGTGCCATCTCATTCATAACATAAACCTTGTAAGTTAAAAACATAAACATAAGCACTTCTTGATATACTAAAATCTATAATTTTCATGATAATTACATGCTTCAAGAATATAGAAACTTGGGTATGAGCCCTACTTCAAATCAATTAAATAAACTCTTAAAATTATGTAAATTTGGGCACAAGGGTGAAAGGATACCATTGTTCATAACTCCACATACCTTAATTGATGAATTAGCGAAAGTTCTTGGTTGCTTTCTTGAAGCTTGAACTTGAATTTTGAAGAGGATAGGGCTTGTTCTTGAGAGAGGATTACTTTCTTTTGAGAGAATTTGTGAAAAAAATGATCAAGTTTGCCTTTTGGAACCCTCAATCCTGTGTTATGGACTAATTAGGTGAAGGAAAAATACCCAAATACCCTTGAAAAATAGAAAAAAAAGCTGAAAAATAGGGGCGCGCGATGAAGCGGGCACCGCAAGCTCTGGTACAGTGCACTGAACGGGCGCCGTGGGTTCCACTGTGGTGCACTACCATGTGCACCGCGGGCTTATCCCGGTGAGGTTACTGTTTTGCACTTCCAAACATGGCCTTATGCTCGTCCAAAAATTTTGAAACTCACCCGAGATGTACCTTTGAAATCCCCTATCATGAATCAACTTTAAAATCAAAATTCCAAGGATGGAAAGGTTGAAAATAAAATCATCTATGTTTAGGGGCTTTAGAAATGACTAGGTCCTAACACTTAGTGAAATTTTGTGATGTTGGACCTCTCTTTGACATGCAATAGTGAGATGAATTGAGTTAGGATCTTACGGGGTCTTACATTTAACTCATAACTTTTATATGTTGATATTTGGGGACCTTCTCCATTTCTTTCTTCTGAGGGCCATCGTTATATTTTAATTATTTTTTATAATCTTATGAATTTTGTTTTGGGGTTTTCACTATTTCAAAAATCTGATATTCTTATTATATTCCTTTAATTTAAAAATATTGTGGAAAATCAATTCAATACAAAAATAAAAGTCATTTAAACAGATGGGGGCGGTGAATTTTGGGCTCTCGCACCTAGTCTCACAATAAGGATGAGCGTAAATATTGTAACATTGTTGAGACAGGTCTAACTCTTATGGCTCATAGTTCTAATCCATCAAAAAATTGGTGTTTCTCTTTTTGAATGTGTTGTTTATGTTATTAATTATCTCCCTTCTCCAACAAACAAAGGTCTACCCCATATGAATTGGCATTCAATAGAATTCAAGATTATTACTTTATTAAAGCATTTGGTTGTTTGTGCTTCCCATTTCTTCATTCATACAACAAAAATAAATTTCAATCACTATTCATTGTGTATTCCTGGGATATTCTTCAAAATACCATGGTT
>NW_025881918.1:0-1912 GCF_002878395.1 Capsicum annuum
AAAGTGTTACAAAGTAAGTATGATATCGAGGAGGCTGGAGCAAAAATATATGCTACTAGCAGATTTTTTTATTTCAAAATGACGGACAACAAATCAGTGGTACCAAGCTTAGGACTTTATTATTGGAGAGATCAGGTCCGAGGAGGTTAAAATTGGGGATAATCTTATTGCTTGTGGCACAATAGATAAACTTCCACCTTCTTGGAAGGAATTTCAAAAAAACTATGTGTTACAAACAAAAGGAAGCAACTTTTGAGACTTTAATAGTGAGAATCTGTATAGAAGCAGTGGCAAGGGGTCAAGATGAATATTTAGAAATATAAGAAAACAACATTGTAGTGAAGGTAAATTTAAACACTTTAGAAAATGTTGCCTTTGATACCAATAGTAATACTTCTTTGAAGCCTAAGAAAAAAATTTAATAAAAATAATTGTAGACATCCCAAAAATAATAATGGTGAAAATAACCAAGAACAAAATCAATAAGTTTAGGAAAATGGATCTTGTTTTGTCTATGGCAAGAGTTCACATATTGCTTGAGTTTACAAATTTCAGAAATGTGGGCCTATACCTCAAGAAAATATTGTCGAAGAACTATTTGTGGTGGTGAAAGCAGACATAAACATGGTTGAAAATATTTATGGATGGTGGGTTGATTCTGGTGCAAAATTTCATGTCTTCTATGACAAAGATTGATTTAAAATATATACTCTTTTTGGGGAGCCTAAAACTATAATGCTTGGTGATTTTCACACAACTCAAATTCTTGAAAAGAGAGATGTCGAGTTTAGATTCACTTCTGGGAGGGTATGACTCTTAAAGATGTACTTTCTACTCCTTCCTTGAGAGAAAATTTGATATCTATTTTTCTTTTTAATAAAACATATTTCAAGTAGATTATTAGATCTGACTAATATATAATATTGAAAATAGTATTTTGGTGGGAAAGGGGTATGCTTGTGATGAGATGTTCAAGTTTAATGTTGAAATGAATAATACTTCAATTTTTATTTATATGCTTTCTTCTATTAATTTTTGGCATGCTCATTTGAATCATATAACTCATATTTATGTGAAAATCATGAGTAATTTAGGATTAGCCCCAATGATTTAAAATAATTTTGAAAAATGCAAGGCCTATAGTGAAGTCAAAATCACTAAAAGGCCTCATTTTCAAGTAGAACGAAAAACTGATTTACTAGAATTAGTTCATTCTGATATTTGTGAACTTGGAGGAATTCTAACTCATGTTGAAAATATATATTACCACTTTTATTGATAATTTTCTAAGCTTACATATGTTTACTTAATGAAAAATAAAAGTGATGCTTTTGAAAATTTAAAAAAATTTCTCCATGAAGTTGAAAATCAATCACGTAGAAAAAAAAATTAGAAGTGATAGAAGTCGTGAATATGAGTCTAATGAGTTTAATTATTTCTTTAGATCATTGAGTATAATTCATGAAAATCCTCCTCATTATCCTGCATCTTGCGGTGTAGCGGAAAGAAAGAATAGAACTTTGATTGAGTTGACTAATGCCATGCTAATTGAGTCAAGTGTACCTCTACTTTTTTAGAGTGAAGCACTTTTGAATGCTTATTATATGTTGAATCACGTGACTCATAAAAAGAATAAATTAGAACCTTTTTAGTTGTGGAAAGGCCATGAGCCAAATTTAAAATATGTAAGAATTTGAGGTTTCTTTGCTTATATAAGTTTAATTGGTAGGATCCAAAAGTAAGTCTATGATGATACTTATCGCAGCATAGCCTAATTAAATCAATCACCCTCAAGGGAAAGAAAAATGAAATAAATAAGGCAACAAAGTAAAATGAGACTTCTGGAACAAAGTCAAATAATGCATAAATATAAGTAGAGGACATAAATTCGAACAAGGTGCAAAGTAATTGA
>NW_025881919.1:0-3004 GCF_002878395.1 Capsicum annuum
TCTAAGATAAGAAATGAACCTCCCCTTAGGTAATAAAGAACCCCTTTCCCACATAATAACTGGCTCATTAGGGAATTTAAACATGACCTTGCAAGTCCAACAATCTAAGAAAGCATAGCACAAATACAACTAATACATTTCCAGAATAACACCAAAATTAACCATGTCTAACTCTATCAAGTCTACCACAGTTTTTTACTACCAATAGCTACCAGACACACCCTATAGACTCTTTCAACAACCACAGAGTCTCTAACTGACGTAGAAATAAAAAAAAACTGACAGGCACTCAGGACCAAAACCAAAATGCACAGCCATAAATGGTCTCAACATACCTATAATAACATCATGAGATGCCTTAGAATCCTGGTAAGTAGAAAGTTCATATAAGCGATTTTAGTCAGTGCCAGTACTAAAAATAGAAGCAGAAGTAGAAACAGCACCCTTCGATGTAGAAGTGGATGAAATAGCAATAAGGGCCCTATTGGCCTAAGAAGCCACTAAGGAGAAGCACTCTCGCTGCATGTACCCAATCAAACCACATCTAAAACATCTGTTCCTTTCCTTCTCATATTAGCCATGATGATTCTGACCATAGAACCTACAAAGAGAGTAGGATAGAGCTAACTGAACTCTACTAGCCTGAGATTGGGCACCTTGCGCCTAAACTATAACACCAAACTAAGACTATCACCCAACGGCCTCAAGTAAGGAGAACTAGATGAGGAGAACAAACTAAAATTTCTTCACTTCTTTCTCAGCCACCTTCCACCATCTCCACCACTTTGCTCAGAAGGCCTAAATCTCTTCCCTTACCTTTTGCTAAACTCAAGCTATTTCTTTTTTCTTTCTCCACTTATTGCATGTAAAAAAACAATCTAGAGATATCCATATCTTTGGTCAATGAGGATTTGTTACTCTCAAGGACCAACTTATGAGACAGTCCCGAGGCAAACTTCCTCATTTGAGCCCTCATGTCCAACAACAACTCTAGAGTATACCTAGACAATTGGTGAAACTTTAAGGCATACTCCTTGACTGACATCCTTCCTTGCTTTAGATTGACAAACTCATTCACCTTTATTTTCCTCAACTCTAGAGAAAAGAAGCGATCCAAAAAATCATTAGTAAAATTTTCCCATAAAGATGACTCATCAATATCACCCCTCATCTGATCCCACTAATCATACCATTGGTACACCATATCCTTTAACTGATAGGATGCAAAATCCACCCTTTCCATATTAGTCACATGCATAACTCTAAAATTTTATCCATCTCATCCAAAAAATCTTAAGGATCTTCCTCTACCGTAACATCAATAAAGTTTAAAAGACTCAACCTCATAAACTAGACAACCCTTGTGGCCTCAAAAGATAGAGTAGAAGATGCACCACGCTCAGCCTAAGAAGCTACCAACTAAGCAATCATATAAATTGACTAATGAAAGTTAGCATTCACCACATCAGCCTAAGGAATAGGAGAAGGGCTAGAGGGAACTAGTGGAACTCCTGGACCATCAAGTACTAGACCCTTAGATCTAGTATGGACTCCATAAGTAGAGCGAGTCCCATCAACATCATCCCCAGTTGGGATGAAAAGGTTTGGAAAAACTTTAGATTTTCTTAGAGGCGTGATCTGAAAGAAGAGCAAACAAAAATCAGGAGGATCTAAGACCTTAAACTCTATAGCTATAATAAGATAATGACAAAGAGAAACATTCCTAATTTCCTTGTAACCTCTCTCTTATAAGTATGGTGAGCTATACACCCATAAAAGAGACTCTACTTGACATGGGTTTATGGATACCCAACTTGACATGACCCAAAATTAAGCCTTGTTATATGGGCATCTCAAGCCATCGAGGATCGAAGATTGCCCCATTATCCCAACCTAACTATTACATCAACCCATAAGTATCAAGTGAACTCCAAGCATATAATCGAGAGAGCAAAAATGATATTAGTAAACATACGTAAGAAAGTCTAGCCAATCGTTAATATCAACATTCAACATCTAATCTACCTATGTCCATAGTCATCCACAAGCCTCTACTAATCCAATGTCTATAATATGTCAGAACAAGCCCCCGGCAATAGCCAAACCAAATCTAATACAAGTCTATGAGATAGGATAGAAAGACTATAAAATGTATGCCTTCCAAAGTATGAAAGCTCACTACTTTAACTCAACACACGATCCACTCAAAAACCTGGTCACTGCACAAGAAGAGAAGAAGATACTCTGGCCCCTGTGTCTCATAGGGATAGAGCATCTGAAGATGGTTAGCAATTGGAACATTAACATGTAACTCAATGGTAAGTATAAAATAGTGTCATCATTCAATGCCAAGTCACACCATCATAAGCCACCATATTTATACACATAGCCACAAAAATACATATGGATACATCAAGTGTCAAAAGATAACAAGGCCTTAAAATGTATTTCAAAACAGTCAAACACAAACCAAGAAGTGGAGGAATCTAACCTTTCACTCACTTAGGTTATATAGAGCAAGAGGACTCTAACCTCAAGCCATCTAATTAATAAATTGAACCCTAACCACAAGCCTTTTTGTTAGTCAAGTGGACTCTAACTACAAGCCATTTCATTAGACAAGTGGACTCTAACCGCAAGCCTGCTCATTATGCAAGTGGAATCTAACCATAATCCATTTTATTAAGCAAGCGGACTCTAACTACAAGCCATTTTATTATGCAAGTAGACTCTAACTATAAGCCGTTGCGGCCATTACTAGTCAACATTGCTACTCCAACCCTTTGTCCATGCATTCATATTTGGGGACTCTAACCCATTTAACCATTTCAAGTCATCAAGGCCACAATTCAACATCATATATGACCACAAGGTCTTCATGAACCATATATAGATCAATCACTTTAATAAGTTAATAAATTAGTTTCAAATATCATTCAAGTCAAATTATAGTCATTAAGACCTTTATCAAATCATTCATTAGTATTCTTACAACAAGCTTTGT
>NW_025881920.1:0-2214 GCF_002878395.1 Capsicum annuum
GCTATGGGCCAAAAATCAACCAAGGTATGCCTGGGAGGTTGGAAAGCGGCATAGTGTAGCCGGAGTACGTGTGTGTCTCGGGCCAAAAATCGAGCGGGTGCCCTTAGGTAAGCTGAGGAGAGACCTAGTATGAACCTTCGAGTTTGTCTGGGCTATTTAGGTGATCAAATGGGCGAAACGATGCGAAGGAGCATTTTCAAGCCAAATCGGTGTGTTGTATCCCACAGTTCCTGAGGTGGGCCCAATGTCTAGGCGTATTTTGGGCCAAAAATTGATCGAGTGCCCCAGGTAGGTTGAGGAGAGGCCTAGTGT
This sequence comes from Capsicum annuum, assembly GCF_002878395.1. Taxonomy (NCBI): domain Eukaryota; kingdom Viridiplantae; phylum Streptophyta; class Magnoliopsida; order Solanales; family Solanaceae; genus Capsicum; species Capsicum annuum. The sequence continues at coordinate 313 of NW_025881920.1, forward strand.
GAGTCGTTAGGGTTGGCGGAGCCATTTGAGTGGTCAAACGGGCAAAATAGCATGACATTGGGCTAAATCAGTGTGCTATAGCCCATAGTTCTGGGGATGGGCTCGGGGTTCGAGCGTGTTTTGGGTTGAAAATTGACCGCGGCTTCCCAGGTAGGCTGAGAAGTAGCCTAGTGTGAGCCGTTGGGGTTGGCGGGGCTATATGGGTGGTCAAACGGGCAAAACGGTGCTAACAGTGCATTTTTAGGCCAAATCGACATGCTATAGCTCGCGGTTCTGGGGGTGGGCTCAGTCTGAGTGTGTTGTGTGACAAAAATTGACTGGGGCATGCCAAAGAGACTTGGAAGCATCCTAGTATGTGTCGTTGGGGCGGGTGGGGCCATTTGCGTGGTCACCTAGGCGAAAAAGGACAAATAGGGTATTTTTTAGCCAAATTGGTGTGTTATAGCCCATAGTTCTAGGGGTGGGCCCGAGGTCTGGGTATGCTGTGGCAAAAAATTGATCGGGGCATGACAGGTAGGTTGGGGTGCGGCCTAGTATGGGCCATTGGGGTGGGTGGGGCCATTTGGGTGGTCAAACAGAAGAAACGACGCAAAGAGAATATTTTCAAGCCAAATCGATATGCTATATCCCATATTTTTTATGGTGGGCCCCAGGTCCAAGCGTGTTGTGGGTTAAAAATCATCCAAGCCGTTCTGGGTAGGCTAGAGAGTGGCCTAGTGTGGGACGTTGGAATTGGCGAGGCCATTTGTGTGGTAAAATGGGCGAAACGGCGGGAACAGAGCATTTTCAGACTTAATCGGTGTACTATAGCCCACAGTACCGGGGGTGAGCTTGGGGTCCGTACGTGCTGTAGGTCAAAAATTGACCTTGGCATTTCAGGGAGGATGAGGAGCGGCCTAGTGTGGGCTGATGGGGTAGGCGGATCCATTTGAGTGGTCAAACGGGACAAATATCATAAATGAGGCATTTTTGGGCTAAATCATTGTGCAATAGCCACGGTTTTAGGGGTTGGCTCGTGGTACGAGTGTGCTATAGGCCGAATATCTACCAGAGCGAGCCAGGGAGGCTGGGAAGCAGCCTAGTGTGAGATGTTGGGTTGGACGGGGCCATTTGGGTGATCAAACAGGTGAAACAGTGCGAACGGGGCACTTTCAGGTCAAATCAGTGTGCTATAGACCACGATCTCGTGGACGGGCTCAAGGTCCAGGAATTTTGTATATCGAAAATTGACCTAGGTATGCCAAAAAGGCTAAGGAGCATCCTATATGGGTCGTTGGGGTAGTAGGGGCCATTTGTATGGTCAAACGAGCGAAATTACGCAAATACGGCATTTTTGGGCCTAACTGGTGTGCTATAACACACGGTTCCGGGTGTGCTGTGTGACAAAAATTGAACGAGGTATGACAGGTAGGCTAAAGAGTGGCTTAGTATGGTTTGTTGGGGTGGAATGGGCCATTTGGGTTGTCAAACGGGCAAAACAGCGTGAACAGGGTATTTTCGGGCCAAATCGATATGTTATAGCCCATAATTCTAAGGTATGCCCAGGATTCGGGCATTCTATTGGCCGAAAATCAACCAAGGCGTGCCATAGAGGATGGGGAACAGCCTAGTATGGGTTGTGGGAGTGGTAGGGTCCATTTGGGTGGTTTAATGGGCGAAACGGTGCAAACAAGGTATTTTTTAGCCAAATTGATGTGCTATGGCCTACGGTTTTGGGGGTAGGCCTGGGGTTCGAGCGTTCTATGGGTCAAAAATATATCGGGACATGCCAGGGAGGCTGGGGAGCAGCTTTATGTGGGTCGTTGGGGTGGAAGGGGCCATTTGGATAGTCAAATGGGCAAAATAGCGCAAATGGGGCATTTTCGGGCAAAATCGATATGATATAGCCCACGATTCCGGGGG
>NW_025881921.1:0-1229 GCF_002878395.1 Capsicum annuum
AAGCCTATAGTCTAGCATCAATCATCTACCACCAATGAAGAATGCAACATAATATACTAGTCCATCAAATTGGGATATCCTAACCAAATATCTCATTTTATTTAGATACAACCCACAACCAAAAAACCTTCATGACATCACTGCAATGACTCAAAATCTACTACATACTTTCTCACAAGTAATACTAGTTTACAACTACCAAAGAAAAAAAGGTCAAAGGGAGGGGGGGCTAGAGTCACATAATAGACATGGTCAACCTTAATCTTATATTATAATCCCATATAATCTTATCTACTTATACGTATTTCTCACATCACAGTTAATTAACCAAGCGTACATTGAGACTACCTTCAAATTCCACAAAAACCTTGTGTCTATAATTATAACTTATTGGCTAATCTAGCCATTTTCATACTTCGAGCAGATAATAAATCATCTTAGCTAATAACTCCTTCTCTACCTTCTACTAAACTAACACACAAGGAAGTATCACTTTAATACCAACTCAATCTCATGCAAAAAGGTTCGGCTATAAAAATATTCAATAAATCAGTCACAAAGAAAACAACTAAGAGAAAGAGTCGTGATTCAAGTTTTAGGATTTTACTTGAGTTTTTCAGTGTCGATTTTCTGAATTCAATATTTGATTCAATTCAATAACCAAGTTCTTATTCAATCTTGTATTTTTATTTTATAGGTTTTGGAGTGAATTGAATTACAAACGGACTTGTTTTAGTGGATTCATGAATTATTTAGTATATGTGATTGTAGTAGTATCATGTTTTATTCGTGAAATTATTCGAATCAGTGTTTGTCTTTCTTTAATTATTTGTTGAAATTGATTCTGAATGTTGAAACTTTCGTCTAAAAAAGGTGATGAGTGGTTTTCATAGAAAAGAAAAATTGAAAAGAAAAGAAGATTTAAAAAAAAAAAAAAAAATAGACATACGCATTCACACATAGGAAAACACATAAAAGAGAGGAGGAGAGGAAAACAGTAGTATAAACGTGAGATTTTAAAACTCTATTTGAAAGTGTACAGTCACATTGTCAAGTGGCTTCAAAGATTTTATTTAGTGTTTACTTTTAAGTGACTTAATTGTCTAATAGCATGTGTGGATATATTTTTTTATTGATTTTGAAATGAGAGACTAAGTCAACCACAAATAAAAAGTACATCACACCAAATAGCAAAAAATAAAGAGGAATCTTTCTTCATTGGTTAATAA
>NW_025881922.1:0-1687 GCF_002878395.1 Capsicum annuum
TGCCCCTTCTTTTGCAGACTGGAACTTTGGCGCGACGCACAGGAGATCGCGCTAAGACACTGGAAAAGGACAATTCTGAATTTGGGCCCTGGTGCGATGCGCCATAATTATGGACCCCTACTGAAATTTGCCAAATGTTATTTCGTCTTGTGGCGTGGCGCACCAGTGACAAATATGGCACTGTTTTACGACGGGAACTTGAAATAGTCGTAACTTCTGACCCGATTATCAAATTTGGGTGAATCTTATACCGATGGAAAACTTATTGAATTTCCCACATGAAAAAGGTGAAAATCTTAAAAATTCCTCATGGAATAACTATCATTCAATTTAGAAGCTAATGCTAGACATTCATGAGATGAAATTATCTAGGAAAAGTACTGGGTATTATAATATCTCCCTCTTGAGAACATTTATCCTCGAATGAGACTGACTGAGAGGGGAGAAAAGACAACTGAAGTATATACTGAACTTGAATAACTGGAACATGATCTCATGACTAAAATGAATGACAAGCTGAATATATAATACTGAACATGCATATTTGATATATGTGTAACTGATTCATGAATGCATGACTGGGTGTTCTGAAGAGCTAAGTTTCTCACAATGAGAATGTATGTTTGATGCATAATTACATAACTAAACTGATATATAAGTGCATGACTGAATATGCAATGGTACTTGATACCAAGTTTCTAATGGGAACATGAGTATGAAGTTGCATACCAAGTTTCTGATGAACACCGAACATGAAACTGAGTAAGCTTAAGGAGAACTGTTACCTTGAGATTGATCTGAGTTGGCGAAGAAGAGGTGAGGATACTTGGTATGCATGTCTGCCTCTGCTTCCCAAGTAACTCCCTCAACAGACTGATTTCTCCAAAGAACCTTAACTAGAGGGACTTCTTTGTTCCTCAATCTACGAGTCTGATAGTCTAAGATTTTAACTAGAATCTCTTCATAAGAGAGAGTGTTCTGAACACTAATGCTCTGAATAGGAACTACAACTAGTGGGTCACCTATGCACTTCTTGAGCAAAGAGACATGAAAGACTAGATGAATTGAGGCTATATCTGAAGAAAATTCAAGCTGATAAGCTACCTTACCGAATCGACTGAGAATCTTGAAGGGACTAATACTGGAATAATAGTTGTTGTTGTATGAAAACTCAATCAAAGGTAAGTGGTCATCCCAACTTCCCTTGAAATCGATTGTACACGCCCTTAGCATATCTACTAACGTTTGAATGATCCTTCCTGCTTGATCATCTGTCTGAGGATGAAAGGCTGTACTGAGATGAACTTGAGTACTAAGACCTTTTTAGAATGCTTTTCAGAAATAAGAGGTGAACTGGGTACCTCTGTCTGAGATAATAGATAATGGAACACCGTGCAATATGACCAACTCCTTGATGTAGAGTTTGCCATAATCATCGGCTAAATAAGAGGTATGAACTAGAAGGAAATAAGCTGATTTGGTCATTCTGTCTACAATGACCCAAACTAAATCATGCTGATGACGAGTTCGAGGCAAACCCATCACGAAGTCCATGTTCACAACTTCCCACTTTCAAGTAGGAATACTGAACTCCTGCATGGACCCACTAGGCTTCTGATGCTCTATCTTAACCTGCTGAAATGTAGAGCATTTAGCCACAAACTTTGTAATATCTCTCTTCATCCCA
>NW_025881923.1:0-2456 GCF_002878395.1 Capsicum annuum
TTCAAGAAATCTATTTAGAAATGCAGATTTGACATCTAAATGGTAGATTTTCCACTTGTATTGTGCTGCAAGAACGACTAGAAATCTTACTATTTCAAGCCTCGTAACAGGAGCAAACGTATTATCTCCAAAGTCTACTCCAAGATGCTGGGAATAGCTTTTAACTACAAGTTTGGATTTATGTTTAAAGATGGATCCATCTGGATTGAACTTCATTCTATAGACCCATTTGGCACCGATGACGTTCTTTTATTCGGGCCTATCAACCGGCTCCCAAGTATCATTTTTATTAATCATAGCAAGCTCCTCCTCCATTGTAAAAATCTAAGCTTCAAGACTTGCTGCTTCTTCAAAAGAATATGGTTCCACAAGAGCAAAATTGCATTGCTCATAAACTTCAGCTAGTGACTTGGATTTCAAAACTAGAGAATCTGAAGTTAATTCAACATCTGAATTGTCCTCTTTTCCAATCATAGGACTGGAAGAAATATCACTCATCTGTGGACTTAGAGCTTTAACCAAAGTACTCCCTTATTGGTTCTTTACAATAATATCTCGATCCCAATCATAGTAGCTAGAATCGTCCACCACAAGATCTCTACTAATAAGCACCTTCTTCGTACTAAAATTGTACACTTTGTACCCTTTTGCAGTTGTACTATATCCCAACAAAATACAAAGTTCTACCTTATTGTCCAATTTCCCTCTTTTAGCATCTGGAACATAGGCATAACACACAGAACCAAATACTTTCAAGTGTCTTGCAGACAACTTTATACCCTTCCATGCTTCAAATGGTGTCATGTCTTGGAGTGCTCTAGTTGGTAACCTATTCAGAAAATAGACAACAGTATTGACTGCGTCATCCCAAAAATATTTAGGAATCTTCTTTTCTGCTAGCATACATCTCGCCATCTCCATGACGGTTCTGTTTTTTCTCTCAGAAACCCTATTCTGGGTCCGAGTGTAGGTCATAGTAAATTGTTGTTGAATGTCCACATCTTTACAATACTTGTTGAACTGATGCGAAGTATATTCAGTTCCATTGTCTGACCTGACATACTTCAACTGGTAACCACTCTCCCTTTCTACCATAGCCTTGAATTCTTTGAAAATATAAAACACTTGAACTTTGCTACTTAAAAAATAGACCCATGTTATTCGAGTTAGATTATCTATAAAGAGAATAAAGTATTTATTTCCACTCAAAGAAGTCGTCCTCATTGGTCCACATATATATATGTATGAACCAACTCTAGCTTTTTCTTTGCCCTTCAATGACTTCCTTTAGGAAAAGATCGTCTATGCAATTTATCAAATTGATATGACTCACAAATATCTTAGAACATGTCAATTTTGGGTACATCAAGCACCATACATTTGGATTGCATATACACCAATGATCTAAGTTTGTAATGACCGAACCTATTGTGCCAAAACCAAGTGTCATCCATTTCAACATTGAAAGAGCAACTTTTAGCAGAACAACATAAAATTGAAAAGGAATTACCAATCATTCTAATTTTACCTACTTCATATCCTTTAGGATCATAAATAACGTATTTTTTATCCTTAAAATTAAGTGAATAATTATTGTGAAGCAATTGCGTAACACTCAACAAGTTTTAAGTCAATCTTGGCACAAAAAGAACATCATTTATGATTTCATACCTTCAGCATGCGCCTTGTGCACACACCATCGACATACCAATTGTCTCAATCAACATGTAATGTGTGTGAAGCCATGAATACCTCCTCCTCTGATATTTCAACTTGGTGATCTTCCGTAAGATTTACTCGTTAGGAAGACTGACCACTTTGAGCTCTCTTTTGCTTGCAATACTTCTCCAAGTGTCCATACTTCTTACAATATCTACGTTGAATAGGAGACCTCTTGGAATTCTTCCAATAATATTTGTTCTCTAAGTGGTTTGTCTTCTTACAAACACCACAATGTGAAAATTTTTCTTTCCTCAATGATTCATTTTGGTATCCACCAGATTTTGCCTCTCTAGAGTGGTCTAAAGAAACTCTTTTGCCTTCCTTTTGTTTCTTGAATTTATGCTTTACTTGAAAGGCATCTTCAATTGTCCCTTCACTTCTCATAGATACCGGTTGCTCTTGAATTTGAAATTTAGAGATCAGCGCAGCTATTGAAAGCATAGTCAAGTCATAAGACTCTTCAATAGCTGAAATTTTTGATTCAAACTTATTTGAAAGGCTAACCATGACCTTCTCTACAACTTTCTAATCTGGAAAGTTTTCATCAAGTATCCTTATTTGGTTCATAATATCCAGTCCTTCACAGTATCCGAATCCTTTATCTTCAAGATCACAAACTCCCTTTTCAAAATTAAGACCTTAATAGACTTTGTTGCATCCTTCAAACTCCTCCTTTAGATTATCCCAAAATTCTTTGGCTGTCTTACAAGCCATAATCCTTGTAAATATCACTT
>NW_025881924.1:0-2716 GCF_002878395.1 Capsicum annuum
AATCAATCAATTTATTCCTGTAAATTATACCATGCATGTTACTTTGAATACAACAAATCAAACACTCAATAAAAAATTATCCCAGTATAACTTATCCCATCATAACTTATCCTAATATAACTAATCCCAGTATAACTTGTTTTCAAACCAAACGAGCCAAACTTTCTTACTCACTCCCTAGTCCCTCCTCAACGTTTTCCTCTTCTTTTCCCTTACTTATGAATTATGATATATATTTTTGTGTTAATTTATTTATTTATTTTTTAGTTTAACTTATTGATATTTATATTAATAATTTTGTTGAATTATGTATTCTTTAATTAATTAAGAATACTTATTTAATGTATCACTTAAGATTTATTTAATTCTGGGAAAATATTTTATGTTGCTAAAATAATTTTTTGGACACTGGCTAGCACGACTCAAAATGATTAATATATCATTTAAAAATCATTGGTTTACTTTTTTTAATTTTTTTTAAATCATGCCAAAGGGTGACATATAAAATGAGAAGGAGAGAGTAAAAGACATTTTTATTTATTATCTTTTTCCTCTTTAGCAAACTATGAAAATAAAAAAGCTTTTTTAAAAAAAACTTGTTTTGCTAACTGTCAAGCAAAGAGTCAGTCATCTTTGTTATTTATACCGTTTATGTATACACAAATCCAATATGAACGTAGAACTATATGAAGTTGAATTTCAACTCAAATATTTAATTTAGTATAATCTAATTACTAGAAACTTTAAACTTCAAATTAATTCATTTGTCAATAATAATTTCATTCTTATCTATTGAATTTAAAGACAGCTCCACCACCTCCACCTATAAATACCGTACAAAATCTTACTGTCCTTTATGTCCTATACATTTCTCTTTTTCTTGAATATTTCTGCAAGGAAATCACAGTAAAAACATAGAATTTTTTATACATCCTTTCTAGTTCTTGCTTTTTTTTTTTTTTTTTTTTCATTTGCTTTGTGAGTTTCAAACTTTGTGTGTGCTTGTTAAAAAATGTCTCTACCATCTTTACCTTATGAAATAATCACCTCAATTCTCTTGCTTCTCCCGGCACGAGAACTAATTAAGTTTCTTGTTGTATGTAAATCTTGGTCCGTCATGATAAAAGGTCAAGATTTTATCATGAAACATCTTAAAACTTCAATAGCAACTGCTAAAAAACTACCTACTTACATTATTATATTAAAGTGTAAAAAATCTTTGAAAAGTGATTTAAACTTTTACGTTTTATTAAAAATTTTCATTATTATATTAAAGTGTGAAAAATCTTTGAAAAGTGATTTAAACTTTTACGTTTTATTAAAAATTTTCGTAATAGATAAAAATATTTAATTTTAGATAATCAAACGTTATATATATATATATATATATATATATAAGTGTAAAGAGCCTTAGAAATATTATTTGAACTTTTTGTCTTTCATTAAAGGTTGCTTTAGACAAAATTATCTTTTTACTATTTTCATAATATTTAAAAATTTAAAAATTAATTAAATATTTATAGTAAAACTTTTCTTATTAGAAGATAATTAATACCTTTTTCATTAGTTTAAAATTTTTAAAAATCTATTTCATTACTTAACTTAAATAAGTGGATAACAAAGTTCAACTAGAAAAGGTAACAAACGTTCCTTTCGAAAAAAGACAAATTCCATTTAGAAAAGATAATAATTTATTTATTTGAAAAAAAAAAACTCCCGAATAAAAATTTGACATTAAAGATTTATTTTTTTAATATTTAAGAAAAGAAAAATAAAAACTTCAGTTGTATTGTGCATCTATTTCAAATTTTCGGTTAGTACATTCTTCATATTTACCATACATTTAATTTTTTGATTGGTAATTACAAATTTACTTTATTTTTTTATTAGATATTTCAATTTGGTTTTCATATTATTGTTAACTTAACCTGAGATGTGGTTTGTTTTTTCTTTCTTTCACCACTTAAATTTGGTGTATTGTATTTGAGAAGTGTCGAGTTTTTTGCTCTTCATTAAAAATATTTTCAATAGACAAAATCATTTAATTTTAATAATCAAAAGTTACACATGCGAGGCACGCGCGGCTAAACTAGTCTATATGAAATAATTTTAGCCATGTATAAAAAGTGTAATTTTTTATCGATGTGTATTCTAAAGAGTTATCGTTGTTATTTGTGTTGTATCTACATGACTCAAATGTGAACGTAGAATTACATTAAATCTGATTTTATCTCAAATATTTAATTTACAACAATCTAAGTACAAGATCATCAGAAATTTCAAACTAATTCATTTGTTAGTAATTATTTCACTTTTATCTACAAAGTTAATAGTAATTAATCCAACTATATTCCATAAATTTAAAGACATCTCTCCCCCTCCTATATATACAGTGCAAAATTCTTTCATTTCATAAGCATTTCTCTTTTCTTGAATATTTCTGTAAGAAATTCTAGTAAAAACTTGATATCTGTTGCTTAGAATTATTTTTACACCCTTTAGGGGTTGTTTGGTACAAAAAGAAGTTATCCATGGATTAACAATATAGGGATTAGCAATGCAGAGATTAGTAATATATGAATTAGTAATACAGAGACTATTTTTTATCATGTGTTTGGTTCATTGTATTAAAAACTAGATGCATCATGTATTTTAAAATTCTACAAAATTTTCTTTACAATTATACCCTTAAATTTTTATGAGATTTTTTACTTCA
>NW_025881925.1:0-1898 GCF_002878395.1 Capsicum annuum
AAAATTTCAACAGGGGCAAAACGAATAAGTAAAACACATAAAAAATTTCATGAAACAGGTAAAAAGGACAAAAATAAAATACCATACATCAAATGCAAAAGGATCAAGGGGACAAATATTTGAGTTCTCCTAAAAATGTTTAAGTTTTCTAATATTTTAATTGCTTTCTAATAGTTGACCCATCTGTTACAAGAGATTTTCTATCTGTTTGATAATTTTCAACAAATGAATCATCTGATGCAACATGCTAGTCATCTGTTGATTCAAATTAAGCAATTATTAGTAATAACTAAATTGATTTAGCTAAAATTAAAGATGTCTCTACGACAATGGGACAAACATTTCTGTTCTCCTAAAAATATTTGAGTTCTCTAGTATTTTAATTATTTTCCAACAGATTATTTATTTGTTGCAACAAGTTAGTCATTTATTGCAACAGATGTTTATAACAGGTTAGTCATTTGTTTATTCAAGTTAAGCACTTATTAATAATAACTAAAGTAATTTAATTAAAATTGAAGAAAAGTCTTTATAACCGTTAGTTGACGTGACAACATTCTCCGGCGACAACAACTTCGAGTTCTTCATTGTTTCTTTTCAATTTTCACAAGTAAAGAATTAGGGCTTTTAAGTTATGACGAAAATGAGAAAATTGATTTGTTGGTGTTTGTTATTTTTTTTATGTTTTTTGTTATTTTTTTTAATGTTTGTTATTTTTTAGTTGAATTTCTCATCTAGATGTATCTGCCACTACTATTTTTTAATAATGGATAAAACATGTAACGTGAATCCAACAGATGAGTATTTGTAGCTCCATATATGACTAATTTGTTGCACAGATTAGTAATTTGTTGCAACATATATGACTAATATGTTGCGCAGATTAGTAATCTGTTGCTACATGTATGACTAATCTGTTGTACATATTAGTAATATGTTACAACATATATGACTAATCTGTTGCAACATATATGACTAATTATTGCAATAAATGAGTAATATGTTGCAACATATACGACTAATCTGTTGCAACAGATTACTCATCTGTTGGATTCATTTTATAGTGTTGTTATATGAATCCAATATATGGGTCATCTGTTGCAACAGATTAGTCATATATTTCAACAAATTACTCACTTGTTGCAATAGATGACTCATATGTTAGATTCATGTTGCAGGTTCTATCCATTGTAGCAGTAGCAGGTACACCAAATAAGAAATTCAACAAAAATTATAATTTTACTTACAAAATAAGCTATGAAGTAATGTTCAAGTGATATACGAACAAAATTTGACCTAAAATTTTTTTTAAAAATTTCAACAGGGGCACAACGAATAAGTAAAACACATGAAAAATTTTATGAGACACGTAAAGAAGACAAAAATAATATACCATACATCAAATACAAAAGAATCAAGGGGACAAATATTTGAGTTCTCCTAAAAACATTTAAGTTCTCTAATATTTTAATTGCTTTCTAATAGTTGACCCATCTGTTACAATAGATTTTCTATCTGTTTGATAATTTCCAACAGATGAATCATCTGATGCAACATGCTAGTCATCTGTTGATTCAAATTAAGCAATTATTAGTAATAACTAAATTAATTTAGTTAAAATTAAAGACGTCTCTACGACAATGGAACAAACATTAGTGTTCTCCTAAAAATATTTGAGTTCCCTAGTATTTTAATTATTTTCCAATAGATTATTTATTTGTTGCAACAAGTTAGTCATTTATTCCAACAGATATTTATAACAGGTTAGTCATTTATTTATTCAAATTAAGTAATTATTAATAATAACTAAAGTAATTTAATTAAAATTGAAGATAAGTCTTTAATACAAGACCTTAGACAAGGGGACAAATGTTTGAGTTCTCCTAAAAACATTTGAG
>NW_025881926.1:0-3074 GCF_002878395.1 Capsicum annuum
GAAGGGTGATATCACTTATGATTGATAGCATTTATAGTTGTGTATTGTATTGAGCCCCCGGCCGCCCGCCCATTTTTACTAATACAACATAACTCGGAGCTCATCTAGGTAATTGGGTTTTTTTTTTTAGAAGAAAAAAAAGAGCCTCACCATAAACCTTGTTGCTTATATCCAACACTTTAAAAGGGCAATGGGCATTGTTTCTTTTTGTCACATAGAGAGTAGTAGCTTAGAAGATAAAACTCTAGGAATGGTGTGGTCATCATTACACATGTAGTCCTCCATCAACCTTCCCCCACACCCATTGTTTTCATTATCTCTGTCACTCTTTCTTAGCCCTTCACTATTAGTACTCTCTCTTTCCAATCTTTCCCTTCCTCGTTTTCAATACAACTCTCTTATGTATATTTTTCTAGTGCCATATAATAACTTTGCTTTTACGTCCTGTTTTTGTACATGCATACCCAATAGCTCATTTTCTTGCAAATCTTGGCCTTCTCAACATGGGCACTCCCCTTCATTCTCAATTTCTTGCTTTCAATAGCCTCATTTTGCTTCTTTTCATTTCATTCAATGTCCAATTAAATCATGCCACATCGACAACCACCGTGTTGGCCAAAGACCAAGTATCATGCACAATGTGCTCCTCTTGTGACAACCCATGTCAGCCTATCTTCTCTCCACCACCACCATCACCGCCACCATCTCTTCCATGCCCCCCACCACCGTCACTTCCACCACCTCCTTCACCACCACAACCTTGCCTGGGAGGCTGCTCTCAGCCTATGACCCCGCCTTATAGTGGTGGAGGTAGCGGTGGTGGTAATGGTGATTACTACTTTTCTCCAACCAACCCTTCTATGTACCCAATCCCACCACCTCCCAACCCCATTGTACCGTATTTCCCTTTCTACTTTTACAACCCTCCTGCACCTAATACAATTGACTCCAAATCCGTTCACTTCAAGAACCATCATCCTTTTATCACTTGTCTCATTATTCTTGTTTCCATTTTATTGTTTCTTTAACCGTAAATAAGGGGACATGCATTAAAATTAATTGTTGCATAACATCAAGGAATCTCAGTAGCTCGGTTGGTTAGCGAAGAAGGAACAAGAAGCTAGTAATGGACCAAACGAATTGGGCCACCAAATTTCCATGGAATATTTAAGAATGTTTGGTTTGAGGACATCTCAATATATATTCTTCTTCATGACAGGAGAAATTGAACTGTCTCGGTCTACTTTCGCACATGTGGTGTGTAGAATAATATATAGTCTTACTTATGAGCCACATTCTTAATTGCATTCATGATTGTTGATAGTACTGGATTTCCTTCTTGTTGTATAGATGCACTTTAATTTCCTACCCTCTAAGATTCTGATTATCCTAATGTACGTGCTTCAAAATGTTTAATTACAAATATATCATTTCTTCGTTTGCCAACATACGGGAATTTGGCATTTAGAGAGTTAATTAGTATATGGTATAAATATGCGCTTCACTTGAGTCGATGGTTAATCAAAAACAACCTCTCTATTTTCACAAAGTAGCAATAAGGTCTACTTATGTATATCACCCTGAATCTTATTTGTATGATTACACTTAATATATTGTTGTTATTGATTAGTCTAAGTATGCAAATATCTGCATTGTTCTAAGTCAAACTCAATATGTACGTTACGTCTCAATAATCAATTGGCCTAGCTAGCTTGTTAGTTAATTGGCATGCGATGTTGTTGACACAAATAAATAAGTGGAGGGAAGCACTTAAGAAATAACAAGAATCATGTGGTGTACATTTAACTTTTGTTGGGAGCTGGGACAATGGAGATTTGCGTTTGGTTTGTATGTGTGCAACGTTACACTTTCATATACATGTTCCATGTGACCTTTCCATTTTTGGGGATAAGGTATAAGAACTCTCATACTATAACGAAATTCTCAGTTATACATCTAAACTATATATGTGATAGATTTATTATTTATGTACTTAATTTTTTTTCGTATTATTCTATGTACGCACAAACTATGTGAATGTCCAATATTATCCCTTCTGAACTTTTCATATCATTTAAATTCATGAATTATTTTGGTTCAATTTTTGTTCTTGTTTAAGTGAATTTCTGGCCCAACTTTTGTTATTGTTTTTATTTGTTCTAATTTTGGCTACTGTTTTGATGCAATTGTTTCTGTAACTGTGGTCCAGTTTTGATCCAATGCAAAAAGAACAACTTGCAAGTTCTGTACACAAATAAATAAAGAAAATCTGTGTAAAATATCATCTTTACTAGTATGACAGCTTCATAAAAGAAAGAAGCCTCTGCAAAATATCAAGAATAATTTTATAGATATCAAAACGACTGATGCAGCTTCGTAGATATAAAAATGGTAAAAAAATACACTTAATGGTACAATAACATCATCTTAATTAATGTGTATCTCACATATCTCTGTACTTGGGAGTTGGGAGTTTCTTATGCCTTATATGGATGGGTGACCAAGGGGCAAGATGATAAAACATTTGTTTTAGGCCTTCAAAATATTTTTAAAAAGTTTTGATGATAAAATTTTATGATTTTATTTTAACTTAAAATAATAGTAAAGATGGTAAAAGAATTCAAAATTTATATTTAAAAAACTATCTAATTTTACCAAAATATTTTAGAACATTAAATTACATAAATCAAATCTTTATATTAATAAAGAGAGGTTTTACAATAACATTCAAGGTAATATATTACAAACACATAACTAATAGTAGTAGAATTAATTTTTAATTTTATATTACTATGTGAAGTTAAGTAGATCTTGTTCATTGCGAAAAACCTCAAGTACTTTAGGCACACACATGATTCATGAATCTACATCTATAACACTTTCAATTTTGTTCCTAATTTTGGACATTTACTGACTAAATAATATAATCATAAATTCTTTCAACACGCTCATGTCCATTTCGTTTTCGTGTTCTTGATCATGCTCGTCACCACTCTGTTGAAGATTGCTCAAGGGTTAAGTCGGTAGAAGATTGGGAATTAGATATCAAGTAGTTTAAAATCCCAATGTGTTTA
>NW_025881927.1:0-2261 GCF_002878395.1 Capsicum annuum
CAGAAACTTCGAAATTTCTTTGTTATTTCGGTTGGTGCTTCGGTTCGATTTTCCGACTTTAGCTTAATCCGATATTATTACTTGGTCTGGTAGGCTGAGCGGCTTTAACCTCAGCCTAAGAGATCCTGAAAATGGTATCAGAGCCTGGGAACTTTCATAGTACGCCTACTAGAGATGGTGAAAACAATTTGTATGAACATAAAAAACTTTGATTCATGGACTTGGGCGAAGTAAGTACTAAAGGTACTAAACTCGAAGAGGTAGATTTACCTCAAGATATAGATCTTCTGAATAAATGGACTATTCCGAAGGTTGAACTAAAAACTATTTATGAATATGGGTTTTTTGATAAAATCAAACACAAACAGATTATCAAAACCTCAGAACAATCTCTTGCTCTAAATGCTGAAGAACAGACTATTCAACTTCTGCACAAGCGAGATATTGATATTTTTAAACGCAATTTTAACTATATGCATATTGGCCTTGTACAAATTGCTTTTCGACCTCTAACCTTAAAGGGTCTTCCTGAGACATTTTTAGCCGCTCTGCGCGATGCTAGAAATTTAAATTTCCGAAAATCTTTAATGGGTTCTATTGAATCAACTCTTGCGTATGGTCCTGTTTATTTCAATACTCAGCCTAATTTATTATTATCTTTAACTGATGTAAATATCCTTCACGCCTTAACCCTAAACGTAAAAACTCATGGATATAATTATGCTCCCGGATCTGAACTTATTGGCTTATCTTACCGCCTATTATCTACTTTAAATCCTCGTTGTAAATTGATAGATGATAATTCTGAGTGCACTCTTCTTATTGAAACAAATTTTATAAAATCCAAAATAACTACTCGAAGACCTATCCGGTGGGATGAAATTGACTTCCCTCAGACTTGGGTTTTAAACTCTGTTACTTCTCTGAAGCAGTTAGCAAATGAAGTAACTAATTCAGAGTTAACACGAGTAACTCAGAACTCAGATGGACAAATTTGTCTTCAATTTGACAATAGTCCTCCTACTTATCGAAATTCTTTCTCTTTACCTAGACGACTTTCTCAAATTCAGCATATTTCTCCTATTGAACCTTCTGCACCTATATATGGCCCCGCTAGAAATCGTGCTGCATCATTACATACTTTAAACTCTGCAGATTTACCAACGACTTCTCACAATGTTGATAAAATTAAAATAAATTCTAAAACCAATATTGTTCAAGATTTCTATAATGAAAATCCTACTCCTTCCGAGATGGAATTTGACATTAATTCTGTTTAAACATGATAGGACAACTTATTGATTTTAGTCCTGGTTCTCAGGCAAGAAAATATATTCAAAAGGAACTTTTTACTGCAAAATGGACCAATTTTAGGACTTGGTTTTTTGAAACCTATACTCAGGATGAATTACGCAATATTTCTGAAGAATTTTATGAAATGTGTGTTCTGCATAATCAAATTATCTTTTTTGTTCCTTGGTTTATGTCAGCTTATCTGCCATCGTATATCAAGCTTATAGAACGTTCCTATCAAAATTCTGACGGTACAGTCACTCAAGCCTGTTATCCTCCTCAATCGTCATTTATTCTCCCAAATAATACAGGCATGACTTTTTCAGCCTTTCAAAAATTTATTCATGACGATGTAGCAAAAATTACCGTCTCTGAAATAAATAATCTTATATCTCAAAATAATTATCTAAGTCTTTATGTTAAAGTTCTCGGTGAACATATTTCTTCTCTGGATACCAAACTCGATGAACTTATTGTTCTAGTAACCCAGCTTAGTACAAAAATTAATTCCGCTAATATTCCTTCTACTTCCAAACAACCTGTTGATGAAGGTTTTATTCTTTCAAAACCCTGTATTCAACGACCTATTGAAATCGAGGGTTTCACACAAGACTCTCCGATCGATCAATTAGCAAAACTCCTAGATAAAAAATTCTCGCATTTACATATTCAACCACTGAATATTTCAAATGAGTTTGTTCACAATCTTGAATCCAACATTGCGGATGATCTTGATTCTTCTGACAATCCAAGTAAGGGTCTCTCGACTGAACTTTACAAACTCAAAGGTATGTTTAAACGACAGCCAGAAAAAAATACGCGGATATTCCCCGTATGTCTACTGCCTATTATCCACGTCCTACTCCCCAAGATGTTCTGATAGAGGAACGGGATTGGAATCAAACAAATACGTCTTATAGCGGTGACGCTATATATGAATGGAATATTGACGGATTATCCGACCGACA
>NW_025881928.1:0-1094 GCF_002878395.1 Capsicum annuum
ATGAAGATAGTGGATGGAGAACAAGTGAAAAAGGTAAGGAGTGAATTCACCTTTGAAGATCTTATTGCACTACAAAGAATGCAAAAGCCAAAAACATTCTTGTTTGTGGTCTTGGTCCAGCCGAGTACAATAAAGTGTCTAATTGCAACATTGTTAAACAAATCTAGGATGCATTGGTGAATGCACATGAAGGCACTAGCCAAGTGAGAAAATTCAAAATTGCATTACTTTTCACTGAATATGAGGCTTTCAAAATGGAGAAAAATGAGTCACTACAAGAAATGATAACTAGGTTAACTTTGTTGGTAATTGAGTTATCAACTCTAGGAAAGATTTTATCTACTTAGAAATAGGTAGAGAAGGTCTTGAGAGTCCATCCAAAGTCTAAGTGGAATGTCAAAGTTACATCCATAAGAGAAGCTAAGGATCTCACTAGAATGTCCCTTGATGATTTAGCTGGTAATTTGAAGACCTATGAGATGGACATGGAAGATCTAAATAGGGAATCTAAAAGTGATGAACCAGATGATGAAACTGCTCTCATGGTCATTGGAGATTTATACATGGAAGAAAATGATGGAAACTCTAAGGTAAGTATTCTTGAACTCAAAGAGAAGTTGTATTTATTTTCTAAAATGAAACTTGTTTCCATAATGAGTGCTTTAATTGATGATTTCCAAAAATTAACTTCTGATAAGGATCAGTTATTCAACTATCTTGCAAGTCTCAATTTTGATTTTATTGATCTAGAAACATGCAATAACACTATTGAAAAGGAAAATTGCACTCTTAAGGAACAGGTTAGAAGACTTGATTCATCAAACCTGACCCTCAAATCTAAAGTTCTAAAACTGTCTCTTTCTGAAAAAGAAAAAAAGGTCAAGAGTCAGGAACTACAAAAGATTGAGCCAGAATTGACTAGGATTAAACATGAATACTTTTGTGAAAAACAAAAGGTTAGTCAACTAAGTTAAGAAGTTTCTAAATTGAAACTTGGTCTTAAAAGAGCTAATAGATAGACACATTATTCAAGACTTGTTCATAAGCTAGGTGAAAGTACTCAAAATGAAAAGGTTGGGTTGGTCTTTTATAAA